>NC_143133.1:23648484-23800000 GCF_059928025.1 Delphinapterus leucas
CACTATGGAGAACAGTATGGAGCTTCCTCAAAAAACTAAAAATAGAACTACCATATGACCCAGCAAATCCACTGCTGGGCATACACCCTGAGAAAACCATAATTCAAAAAGAGTCATGTACCACTGTGTTCATTGCAGCTCTTTTTACAATAGCCAGGACATGGAAGCAACCTAAGTGTCTATCGACGGATGGATAAAGATGTGGCACATATATACAATGGGATATTACTCAGCCATAAAAAGAAATGAAATTGAGTTATTTGTAGTGAGGTGGATGGACCTAGAGTGTGTCATACAGTGTGAAGTAAATCAGAAAAAGAAAAACAAATACTGTATGCTAACACATATATATGGAATCTAAAAAAAATGTTTCTGAAGAACGTAGCGGCAGGACAGGAATAAAGATGCTGACATAGAGAATGGACTTGAGGATACGGGGAGGGGGAAGGGTAAGTTGGGACAAAGTGAGAGAGTGGCATGGACATATATACACTACCAAATATAAAATTGATAGCTAGTGGGAAGCAGCTGCATAGCACAGGGATTTCAGTTTGGTGCTTTGTTTCCATGTAGAGTGGTGGGATAGGGAGGGTGGGAGGGAAAAGCAAGAGGGAGGAGATATGGGGATATATGTATATGTATAGCTCATTCACTTTTTTATACAGCAGAAGCTAACACACCATTGTAAAGCAATTATACTCCAATAAAGATGTTAAAAAAAAAAAAGAAAAAAAACCAACTTAACCATAACAACAACAGAAAGATAAATGCCATTGCATATATTTGTATGGTCATTAGAGCATTTTCTGAAAAGTTGATAACAGCCTAATTTTCCATATCTAAATAAGTCATTAATAAACTTTAGCATACTGGTATTAGGGAAAATTGTACAACTATTTAAAAGTACAACTGAACAGTATTGATACAGATGAATTATGAGACAAAATAGGTTAAAAAAACATACCATAGCATACAAAAATAAATATAGTGTTTCCACTTTGTTTAAGAGGGTTTATTTATATGTATATGCATTTAAATGTAAGGTCAGAATGTATATTTATATGTGATTTGAATATTGGAGAACAAGGATATAATAATATTGCAATTGTATAATATAATTATAAATATGTGTAAATGTAGCTCTCTATTGACATACAGAGGAATGCTAAAGTATATATAATGTATATATATATATATATAAACATTTACATTTTTTAAAAATGTATTCTCCTTGGTATTACTCTATGTTTATAAACATAAAGGAGATCTCTGTTTGTGGTAGGATTTTATTTGAATTTTACTTTATTCTTTATAGTTGTCTATACTGTTTAAATTTTGAAAGCCTATGTTATATTTTAATAAATATATATATATTTGTATTTTACTTTTTATTTTTTTTATTTATTTATTTTTTAAATTTTATTTATTTATTTATTTATGGCTGTGTATGGCTCTTCGTTTCTGTGTGAGGGCTTTCTCTAGTTGCAGCAAGTGGGGGCCTCTCTTCATCGCGGTGCGCAGGCCTCTCACTATCGCGGCCTCTCTTGTGGAGCACAGGCTCCAGACGCGCAGGCTCAGTAATTGTGGCTCACGGGGCTAGTTGCTCCGTGGCACGCGGGATCTTCCCAGACCAGGGCTCGAACCCGTGTCCCCTGCATTGGCAGGCAGATTCTCAACCACTGCGCCACCAGGGAAGCCCTGTATTTTACTTTTTAAAGAAGCTCTGCATTTTATATCTTTACACATATTTCTTTTTTCTGGAAAACCTTATTATATCTTAAAGGAAGTACCAAAATATGAAGTTTCCAGTTCACAAGATTTCACTGTCCAGAAATATTTCAAATGGTAGTTTTTAATGATTGTTATCCATCATACCTTATCCCTTAATTTTATACTATTACTTTATTGCTTTACCATTAATTTATTGTTAACTTGCTTTGAAATTAAGGGTACATCATTTTATTTCTTGTTCAGGAAAAACATGGAGTAGGAATAAATGTTGACTTTTACCAACTACCTTTCAATTTATTTCAAATTAGAATAACTAAATAATTGTATTTATTTGTATGTATACCAATATAAAAAAGCACATGGTAATATATTTTATATATGCATATAAGTTTTATATTTTATGTATACATTTTTGTAATTTTATATGTAGCTTAGTTTATATATAATTTATGTGTGTGTGTAATCACCAGTGGAACAGGGAAGAACAAATCTGACTCCATATTGGATCTGTTTCTTTTACTTTAACCTTTGTACTCTATTGCTTTTGCTACAAGCTAATCACTAAAGGGATGTTCCCTATAGCTTGAAGTATACATAATGGCCCATCTCTGGAAACCCTGCCTCCCATGCCTGAGCTTAATCCAATACCTTTGTTTAGATCACAGGAAACATCCTGATCAGACCCACCTGTAAATGGATGCAGGGGAAAAAAGAAATTAACACATCCCCTCTGGAGTATGGCTGGAACTGGGAAATATTTGTAAGAAGTTATTGCCTTTTTTACTTTACCTTCTCACTTCCTCTTCTTTGTTCTATAAAAGGAACTAACATCCAAATCTGGACAACGTTGTTCTTTGGGTCACTAGTCCACAATCTTCTCAGTCTGCTGTCTTCCTGAATAAAGTTGCTATTCCTTGCCCCAACACCTCGTCGTCTCTTGATTGATTGGCCTGTCACGTGGTGAACAGTATGAGTTTGGATTTGATAATACTACTAGATTATGAATTCCATAAAGTTCCATGAGGAAAAAGACTTTGTCTGCTTTGTTGAAGTTTTTCACTCCTATATATAAAACAGGATCCAGTACATTTAGGCACTCAAAAATATATATACTGAATGATTTGATTATCACCTTTATATGATTCTGGATTTGATTTTCTGATATTTCTAGTTTTTCTTTTAATTTGTATTATTAGGTAATTGGGTGTTTTGGGATACCATCTTTGGCCGGTTTTTTTAATTTGACTAGCTACATTGACTTAATTGAGATATAGCATTTTTATATCTCTTCTTTAGATTATATAGCTTGAGAAAATAGTATTTTCTGAAACTTTTAGATATTTTACTTATAAAACCATTTGAACTTGAGCTCTTTTCACGATTGTGTTTTTACAAAGAATAAAGATTTATTGAGGTATATCTGACATCCAATAAATGGCACATATTTGCATGTGCTATTTTAGAACTTGTATAGACATTTCATCTAAGAAGATATACAAATAGGCAGTAAGCACATGAAAAGATGAGATGACATTAGGATCTCCATTAAGATAGCTATTATCAAAAAAAAGTAACATTGGCAAGGATGTGGAGAAATTGAAACCCTTGTACATTGCTGGTGGGAATGTAATATGGTGAAGCTGCTATGCAAAACAATATGATGGTTCCTTTAAAAGCTAGAAATAGAATTACCATATGATCCACAAATTTTACTTCTGGTTCTATACCCAATTAATTGAAAGCAGAAACTCAGTTTTTTGTACACCCATGTTCATACTTAAGTGTTGATCAAACAAATGGATAAACAAAATGTAGTATATAGATACATTTAGTTTTAAAAAGGAAGGAAATTCTGACACGTGCTACAACATGCATGAAACTTGAAGACATTATGCTAACTGAAATAAATCAGTCACAAAAGGACACATATTTTATGATTCCTCCTATATGAAGTACCTAGAGTAATCAAATTCATAGAGTTAGAAAGTAGAATGATTGTTGCCAGTGCCTGATGGAAGTGGGGGAGATGAGCAGTTATTTTTTAATGGGTGCTTAGTTCAGTTTAGCAAGATGAAGAAAGTTCTGGAAATGGGTGTTTGTTATGGTTACACAACAAAGTGAATGTAATTAATACCACTGAATTTTACACCTAAAAATGATTTTAAAAGTACATCTTGTGTTATGTATACTTTGCCACAGTTAATAAGTATAAAAATTACAAATGAAATAAATCTCTTTATTTAACTATTATGATAGCAAAATATATATATTCAATTTTCTTAAGTTTTAATTAAAATTTATTTTAAAAGCCATTTCACCTAAACTGCCTGTTGCTTTTGCATCTTTTTTTAAGACATATTTTTATTTTATTCATCAAGAGCTATGTACCACATTTACACAGTTTCTTAATCCTAAATAATAGCCGCCAACTACTTTTTTTTTTTAAATAGCAATTGAGACCTAGCATCATAGGAAGGAAAATTTTATGAGTCTTTTGGTAACTTTCGTTTTAATGTGTGCTTAATTTTATATGTCCTAAGGGACCAATGTAAAGACAAAAAATTAACTCAAAAGTCATAAAATATAGACAGCAACTTTCAAGCACATGCTACATGTAGTCCATTGATTCGATAATTTTACAATCCTTATCTAACTTAATCTTCACATGGAATGAGTATTATTATACTCATTATATAGATAAAGGAATAGAGAATCAGGATTAAATAAATTACCTAAAATCACACCATTCTTGCACCTCAGATTTGAAATAAAAGTTTTTAAAAATACTGTTGTTGCTGATATATTTATTTATACCTTTCTTTTAAGATTTAATTTTATTTATTTTTGTCTGTGTTGGGTCTTCACTGCTGTGCAGGGACTTTCTTTAGTTGTGGCTAGCAGGGGCTACTCTTCGTTGTGGTGTGTGGGATTCTCCTTGCGGTGGCTTCTTTTGTTGCGGAGCAAGGGGTCTAGACGCACGGCTTCAGTAGTTGCGGTACACAGGCTCAGTAGTTGTGGCTTGTGGGCTCTAGAGCACAAGCTCAGTAGTGGTGGTGCACGGGCTTAGTTGCTCCGCAGCATGTGGGATCTTCCCGGACCAGAGATCGAACCCGTGTCCCCTGCATTGGCAGGTGGATTCCCATCCACTGTACCACCAGGGAAGTCCCATATTGTTGTTGATCTTTACTAATGCACTTTGTGCCACATTTACTGCTTCCACAGGCATATCGGTGTGTGTGTGTGAGTGTGTGTGCATTGTGTGCACATTCATGACAGCTCCTTTGAAGATAGTAGTACTTAAGAATTCTTAAATATATCCTAGAAATTTCGTACCAATAGATGATTAGCAAAGGCAATGTTCATATTTAATTGTTTTCTTGAAAGGTTTATCTTTTTTACAGTGTACTAATAAGTCACTAGCAGCATGCCTTAAATTAGAGAGAGTGATTCCTCAAAGAAAAAAGTATTTTTAGTGTCAATAAGCAACATATGTCATGGTTAGTGTTCACTTCCTGCAACTTTTAATTTGGAAGTGAAAACTTATGTTCCCAAAGGAAAAGACTCACTTTCTGCACAAAGTATTACTTTTTTGTGATTTACTGAGATATTAACATGGAAATGATGATGTTAAACAGTACTTCTGGTAGCTCTAAAAGTGTAGCGGGAATCATGATTTCATAAGAAGAAAATTATTTATGGTGGTAACATTATTGTATAAGTTCCCTCAGGATCTCTACATCAGGATAGGTTTTATGACATCCTAAAACAAGTTGCCTACATTCACTTTAGCTATAAAGTAATGCTGAATACAACAATATCATAAGGCAGCTCACAGTGAGAGCAAAGACATCTGTTAATGGTACCATGAATAGTTATGAACTGAGGTGCTCAAATGGCTTTGCCAGAAAAGCATTGCCTCCTAATTTATTTTTATAGCAAATGGAAGCCTCATATTTTATGGTTGGGTAGTTTGCATTCAAATGTACCAATAACTTCAAATGCAATCATTTCTATACAGCATGCTTTATTGTAGCATAAGATGAAATTGGTAATGGTCTGTTGATGGGTAGACATCTTCTCCATCAGCAGCTTTGTCTCATTCTTTATTTTTCTGTGTTTAAAATAATTTTTAAGTAATATGTATATTTATACTAATATTTTAAAAGACTGATTTTATATCAAGTTTTAATGTAATTCCAAATTGTGTAAATCTGAAATAAAATGTATATTTTCTCTCTTTGGACCCTGGAACTACTTAATATACATGCAATTTTGATGTAACTGAAACTTAGCTTTGAAAAAGTTTTTACTTAAGAAAACATATCTATTTGCTGTGTACTGAACTGTGTTCCCCCTCAGTTTCTACATTTAAGCCCTTACCCATAATGTGATTGTATTTGGAGAGAGGATCTATAAAGGGGTAATTAAAGCTAGACGAGGTCATTAGGATAGGGCTCTGGTCCTATAGGATTAGTACCCTATCTAGAAGAAGAGACTACTATCTACTAGAAGAAGAGACACCAGAGAGTTCCCCCAGCCACTGCACACATAAAGAAGAGGTCATAGGAGCACCTAGCAAGAAGGTGGTCACCTACAGGCCAAGAGAAGAGGCCTCATAATAAAACCTGCATTGTCAGTATCTTGATCTTAGGCTTAAAGTCTCCAGAACTGTGAGAAATAAAATTCTATGTTTAAACCACCAAGTCTGAGGTAGCTTGAGCAGACTAATACACTATTAAAATATATTTAAGGTTAAAGATTTATTGAAGGGAATTTACTTATGAATAAGATAGCTATGAAAATGACAGTTTCATTTATAGAACAGAGTCACAGTTGCTTGTTCAACTATTACATTACCAAAGATTCAAATTTAAAATATTCCAATAGGTTACTTTTTCCATCACTTATGAATCACTATGCCATGAATTTCACATGTATGTGTCTTTATTTCTGAGTTATAAATAGAAAAACAAAGTATTTTTAATCCTAAACATAAAACTCATGGTTTTCTAGTCAAATATTATTTGGTAACCAAAAGAATTCTATGTTAAGGAATAGAATTTTGGAGCACTAATCATTGATTTATTTTGTCCATACATTTATAGCAATAACAATATCATTGAGCATAGATTTGAGAATATTTAAATATGTTACTTCATTTGAAAAACTTCAGAGGTATAAACAGGAGAGGTTCAATTAAAACTAAATATTTAGAATTATCATACAAGAATTTATAGCAATAATGAAGTAGTGACAGAAATGGAGCACATGTTTTGTCAATAAGAAAGAGCATTGCAGCTTAGTGGGAAAAGGAGGTAGGTTAAATCCACAGCTCAAGCAGATGATGGAACTTAATAATAACAACTATTATTATTATTATTATTTGCCCCTTATAATACGTCAGAGTTGAAAATCTTGTTGATTTACATATGGTCACACATTTAAGTTCTCAAAAATTATATAATAAAAATGCCAGTATTATGCACATTCTAACTCTTAAATTTTACCTTCTTTGAAAGAAATTGAGGCTGGAGAAGAAAAAGTTGCCTATTCAATGTAATACTGTTGGAAAAAGATGAAACCAGTGTTTCAGCCCAGGTGGACAGCTAGTTGAGAATACTGAGCTACAAATTCCTATTCCACTATGGGAATTTCTGGAATTTGATTGCAAATTCTCTTATTATTTTTTTCCTTTTACACCCTATGATTCTAAACTTTTCAACTCAGTTTGTTTATACCAACAGAAACAAAGACAAGATGCTAAGAATTGTGTTAAATTATGTTTGTCGAATGAAATGGAAAGCATTGAAGAAAATAGAAATCACCTTCTCCTTAGTTACTTTACCTTGCAATATATACCATAGAGATTCCGAAAGATTTTACATGATGTTATATATTTCAGAGCTCTCAAATGACTTATGACTGACATTTTTGCAATTGCTTTTAATTGAAGGGAAATTCACAAAACATAAAATTAATCATTTTAATGTACAAATCAGTGGCATTTACTAGATTCACAATGTTTTGCAACCACTATCTATCACTCGAAAAAGAAGCATTTTATCACCTACAAAGGAAACTTTGTACTCATTATGCAGCTACTCCAAATTTCCTCCTCTCTCCAGCTCCTGGAAACCTCAATCTTCTTTATGCATATGGATTTACTTATTCTATATATTCACACAAATGGAATCATACAGTAGGTGATCTTCAGTGTCCAGCTTCTTTCACCTAGCATAAAGTTTTTGATTTTCATCCACATTGAAGCATTTATCAGTACTTCATTCATTTTATGACTGAATAATTGTCCCATTGTATGTATGTATCACAATTTAGTTATCCATTCATTTGTCTATGACTTTTGGGTTATTTCCACCTTTTGGCTACTGAACAAAAATGTGCATGAATTTGTTTGTGTGCCTGTTTTTAGTTCTTTCTGGTAAATACCTAGGAGTAGAATTGCTGGATCATATGGTAATTCCACATTTAACTTTTTAAGGAACCACCAAACTGTTTTCCACAGTCACAATGCAGTTTATATTTCCACCAGTAATGTTCAGGATTTTAATTTCTCCTTATCTTTGTAAACACTTGTTCATTTTCTTTTTGTTTTATTATAGCTATCCTAGTGGGTGTGAAATTTTATGCCATTGTGATTTTGATTTTCAGTTCCCTAATAACTAACCATTTCTTTTCACGTGTTTGTTGCACATTGTGTGTGTGTATATATATATATATATATATATATATATATATATATCTTTGAAGAAATGTCTATTCAAGTCCTTTTTTAAAAATGGGATGTTTGCATTTTTGTTTTTGAGTTGTAAATGTTCTTCATTTATTATGGATATTAGGCCCTGTTAGATATAAGGATTGCAAATATTTTCTTTCATTCTGTAGGTTGTCTTTTCACTTTCCTGGTATATTCTGAATCACAAATTTTTGAAATTTTATCAAAATCCAATTTAATTTTTTCCTTTGTTGCTTGTGCATTTGCTGTTACGTCTAAGAATCCATTGCTAAAACCAAGATTATGAAGATGTCTGTTTTCTACCAAGGATTTTATGTTTTTATTTCCTGTATTTAGGTTGCTGATATATTTTTAGTTGATGGTGTGAGGTAGGGGTTCAACTTTTTTGCATGTGTATATCCAGCTGTTCAAATATCACTGATGAAGATACTATATTTCCCCCCATTGATTGATCTTGATACCCTTATTGAAAACCAATGTATGGGTTTATTTCTGTGCTCTTCATTCAGTTTCATTGGTTTCTACATGCCTATTCCTATGCTAACATGCCATTTTGATTACTGTAGCTTTGTAGTAAGTTTTAAAATTTGGAAATGTGAGACTTCCAACTTTATTCTTCTTTCTCAAGAAAGGGATTATTAAGGGGGTCCCTTGAAATTCTATGTTAATTTAAGGATCAAGTTTTCTATTTCTTAAAATTTTGTTAAGGATTTGCTAGAAATTTTGATAGAGATTGCCTTGACTCTGCAGATTTTTTAGGGTAGTATTGTTATCATAATATGATTAAGTTTGACCATCCATGAACATGGAATATATTTCTGTTTATTTAGGTCTTCTTTAAATTTTTTCAGCAATTTTTTTCAGTATGCAGGTCTTGTACTTCCTTGGTTCAACTTATTTCTAGGTATTTTATTCTTTTTGATTCCATTGTAAATAGAATTGTTTTCTTAATTTCTTGTTCAGATTGTTTATTGCTGGTATAGAAAAACACAACTGACATTTACATTGATCTTGTACTTATGATTTTGCTGGATTTTTAAAATTATCTCCAGTAGAATTTTTTGTGGACTCTTTAGGAATCCACAAATTTCTGATGATCTTGTAATCAGAAAATAGTTATAATTCTACTTCTTCCTTTCCAGTTTAGTGCTTTTCTTTCCTTGACTATTTTTTATTTAGCTAGAAATGCTAGTAAATTGTTGAGTAGGAGTCATGAAAGTGGGCATCTTTGTCTTATTTCTGATCCTAGGGAGGAAGTTTTCAATCCCTCACCACTGAGTATGATGTTAGCTTTGGGTTTTTTATAAATGTTTTTACTATGTTGAAGAAGTCCTCTGTATTTATAGTTTTCTGAGTTTTTATCATCAAAAGATGTTGTAATTTGTTAAATGCTTTTTTCTGCATCAATTGTGATGAACTATTGTTATTAGTTTTCTTTATTCTGTTAATTTGGTGTATTACATTAATTAATTTTCTTATGTTGAAACACCCTTGAATTCCTGGGATAAATCCCACTTGGTAATGTTATGTAATCCTTTTAATATGCTGCTGAATTTGGTTGGCTACAGTTTATTGAGGATATTTGCATCTATATTCACAAGTAATATTGATTTATAGTTTGTAGACAGAAGAGGAGTGCATAAGAAGCTAAAGTCTGACAAAGTGTCCACTAGCAGTAAAATATGCTTTGAATTTAAAACTATAATCCTGAGTAAATCACTTAGAATCAGAAAAAAGTTAAAGTGTCATCAAATAAGTTTCTAAAAAGCAAAAGGAGATTTTGATTCTACTTTGCTCACAGTTTGTTACCAGTAGATACTGTCCACACTACACTGAAATCAGATAATGGTCCACCTAGTGAATGAGGCTATATTCAATGGCAGATGGAGTTGTTGTCTTTTTTGTCTGATCATAGCCTTTCTTTTTCCCTTTCAGAGAAAAACAACCACTTATAACAACCCTAAAATTGGTTGGGGTATAGAAACAGGAATATCTTTCTTATATTTTTGGAAGAAAATCATTTTCTAGGGAGCAAAAGTAAAAAGTGTCCTGTAAGCAGTGGATTCTAGGAATCCTAGTTTTGAAAGTTTCACAACAGTGTAGTAAATGGACCACAAGTTGTATATGGTTTTCTAAAATAGCCACAGAACCTAACCAGCCGTCCCATCTAAGTCTAAAAATCCTTTCATGTTGGGTGGCTGATAAAAATTTAGTTAAACACTATGAGCATTAACTTTCAACCACCAGCATACACCTGAAGATAGAGAATCAGACAGGAGCAAAGTAGATCAAGGGCTGGGATAATGACAATCCACTCACTCTTTCTTAAAAATTCAACTTGTACCATAAGTTAGGTTTGAAGAAAAAAATGCCATATAAAAATTACTGACAATATTAAATTGACGATTTTTTAAAAAAATTAAGTACTCAGAAAATATGTATGTATGGAACACACAATTAAAAAATAAAAGTGTCCATGTTCTTTTAGTTACTTAATCCTTATATATTTTACATATCATAATTGTCAATCTACTTGACATCTTGAATGACCTAGAAGTCGCTAAATCAATACACAGCACTTGGTTCTCAGCAGCATTTAACACTAGTATAGACCATCCCCTGATTCTTGAGGGTTTTTTCCCTGCCCCCTTTGGAAGTTTTTGGTAAAACATATAGAGGAACATGATGCTGTCATTTCTAGCTCTATTATCTTTTAATTTCAGGCAAAATTGGTGTCTTGATATTTTTGTATATTCCATTCTGCAACACTATATTTCTAAGTAAGAAATTTATTTCAAATATTTTGGCAGAAATGAAAATGAAAGTGAACTAGGCATGCTTTATATTGATTTTGTTTTTATGTAGAAAAAAATAATTGAGCCTAAATTAGGTAAGCAATGTTAATGTTTCTTATATAGTTTCACCTAGTGTTTTATCAGATCCATTAAACAGTAGAAAACTATATAAAATCAGTTGGCTTTTCTGAATGTGTGCTGCCTATGTTTCAATTCCTCAAAAGCTCTTGTTCTTAATATGATAGGGCTCTTCAAGTAGTGTACAATCAAGCTATTCCAGAATTTTGTCAAATGGTATCCCTTGACTATGGCTTAGAATACAATTTCTGCCAACATCCCCACCATTATTGTTGTTATTTTTTTTCCAGTGATATAGATTTATCCTCCTTAAGGCTACAGCAAGATATAGAGCAAAGTTGTTATGTTGTGAAAGACAATGACAATACCTAATCAGGGCTAGTTATGGGCTACTGGGAAACCACCAGAATGGGTGATTGCTGTTACTATTAGTAACTATCGGTCAGGATATGGTCAGTTGATTACACTGCATTAACAAGACATAAAGATTTGGGTCTTTGAGCAGTTTTAATGAATGAAAATTTAAGTTGATTTATTATATAGAAAATTTTAAGTAATCTGAAATGGCAAAAATAATATTTTGTGTTAACTTTGTATTTGTATGTGCATTTTTTTCACATAATTGGCACTCTCAATGCTTTCATATTCCCAGAACTATCATAGAATTTCTAAAATATAGGGATTTAACATTATAATAAATTTTACATATTTCGTACATACAATTTCAAAGTGATAAATAGTAATAAATCTGAGTCATATGATATATATTAGTATTATTGATATATATAAAATTATTTTAAAGTAATGCCTAATGGCGATTAAATTTTAATTGGATATTATCAAAACAAGTCTAATGTAGTTCTTTTATTTAGAAATTGACATGATGAATCTTTTATCATCCTGAATTTTTAAAAATGTCAACTTTATGTATGCATAGATAGAGACTGAAGTCACAAAATTAAATGAGATATAGAACTAAAAAGGAAAATAGAACACTTGACTCTTTAAACTGAAATTGATTTTTAAGTCTTATTATTTTGTATTTGACAGGACATCGATAAGTCACAGTTCTTTGAACTTGAAGGTATCTTCTTTTTATTTTCAAAGAAAAAGTAGATTAATTAGAAAGAAAAGGAAAAGACAGTTCACACATTAAAAGATCGTAGATTGACCCTGTTCTTACAGCTTTCTGAACTTTGTTCCTTCTGTCTTCCATGCTTCATCTCCTATCTTTTCAACTCTTGCATCTGACAATAATATGTCAAATGCTCACATTCAATCACAGTGTTATAGATTATGTCATGTCCTTATAATTACACAGACACCTTCTGATACAATGGTAGTGTGCTTGGTTGCTTTTGAACTGAGCTTAAGATCTATTACAAGATTTTATACTTTGCCCAGAGGTTCATTATTTTGATGAAAATTAAATCATAACAATATTTTCCAAAAGCCAGTAAAGATAGTGTTTAATATGTCAACAAATAATAAATGTGTCTTAAGAATGGTAAGATTTGATATCTTGGTTTATTCATTTTGTTACGACAAGTTTTCCCAGATAAATACCTGCCATCAGCCTGTCATAAAGTGTTAGATCTGTTGTAATCATAACATTTATTAATTCTAACATTAATAAAGCCAGTTAGTCTAATAACACATGTTCGAATCTTAAAAAAAGCATTAATTCTAAACAAAAAAGAACAGTAAAATGAAAACAAAAATTTAAGATAATTCAATTCACTACATTTAAATAGTAGCATTAGGGATTTTAGAATACAAAATTTTTTTTTCAACTTTGTCTATTATTTAATGTCAATTCATTTTTATAGCATTTTAACAGTGAGTTTCCTTTAAAAGGAAAACTTTTTTAGTGTTTCCTCTTTAAACATAAAAATAACAAGAGACACTTCACTCTGAGAAAGCAGAACTTTTCTCTAACTCCTGAGAAATATGCATTCATAAGACTATTTTGAGTGTGTTTTTTTTGCGGTACGCCTCTCACTATTGTGGCCTCTCCCGTTGTGGAGCAACAGGCTCTGGACGTGCAGGCTCAGCGGCTATGGCTCACGGGCGCTGCGGCATGTGGGATCTTCCCGGACCGGGGCGCGAACCTGTGTCCCCTGCATCGGCAGGCGGACTCTCAACCACTGCGCCACCAGGGAAGCCCTGAGTGTGTATTTTTAATTTTAGAATTTCTGGGCTGGTATTTAAGGAATGTTTTTCAGCATGTTTATTAATAAATACTTCATTTAATTAATACCTTGTCAGTTTTATGCTTCAAAGGTCTAAAACTATAAAAATAGATACAGCTTGCACTAGTGTTTTGCAGTGTTGAAGGATGGATTTAAGTGTCTATCAAAATGTACAACATAGCATGAACTAGTGTAATTTTTAATTTACAGTTAATCAATACGTTTTCAGATTTTTAATTACTACTTTTCTAAATTAGAACAAGATTAGGAAAAGAAGATATTCACTTCTCTACATAAGTAAATGATATAAATGTATTCTGACAAAGTAAACAACAGAATTTAAATTTGTAGAGAAGTCTCAAAAAGAAAGAATTGTAGAAATCTGTCAAAAGAAACATTAAAATTTTTTGAGATTGTCTTTGGTTAATGCTGAAAAATAATAATTTCATTCTAGAGAGCTCTACATATGGAGCAAAGTTGATGTTGTTAAAAGTAGATTGCTGATGGCACAATAAATAAGTTTCAAACATTATTTGATGCCCTCACCCCATTCATGATTCCCCCCATTCCTAGAGAGTTTTGGCTCTTCCAGTCAGTGGAAAAGGACTAGAATATAGTCAGACTATCATTTCATTCCAGCTGAATAGAAAAGTGTTTGTTTGGATCAGAGACTCGAGGAATATAGAACACTGTACACGGGTCTCCATCCGGGAGGTGAAAATCTGTACACTAAAAACTATAAGATATTGATAAAAGAAATGAAAGTAGTCACAAATAAAAAATTGGATTCTTATCTTACACTACACACAAAAAGCAATTCAAAATGGATTAAATGCTTAAATGTAAGTCTTGAAACCATAAACCTAGAAGAAAACATAGTGAAACACTCCTTGAAACTGATCTTGGCAATGACACCATAAATATGGGAAACAAAAGCAAATATAGACAAACGATCCTACATCAAACTAAAAAGCATTTGTATAGCAAAGGAAATAATCCACAGAGTGAAAAAGCAAACTATGTACAGAATTGGAGAAATATTTGCACATCATATATCTGTTAAGGGGTTAATATCCGAAATATAAAAGGAACTCATACAAATCAATAGCAAAAAAACAAATAATTCAATAAAAAGAATTTGAATAGATATTTCTCTAAAGAAGACAACATATGGCCAACAGATATAAGAAAATGTACTCAATATTACTATTCATCAGGAAACATTATCTCATATCTTTTAGGTAGCAATTTTCAAAAGAAAGAGAAGATAATAAGTGCTGGGGAAGATGTGGTAAAAATGAACGCTGGTAAATAGGTGAAAGGACTGTAAATTGGTACAGCCATTAATGAAAAGAGTATGGAGATTCCTCAAAAAATTAAAAATAGAAGTAGCACATGATCCGGCAATTCTACTTCTCATTATATATCCAAAGGAAATAAAATCAGGATCTTGGGGAGATATCGGCACTTCCATGTTCATTACAGTATTACAGTAGCCAAGATATGGAAACAACCTAAATGACCATCAATAGATAAAAAGATTTAAAAAGTGGTATATACAAATAATGAAATATTCAGACCTAAAAAAGGAGGAAATCCTTCCATTTGAGACAACATGAATTGACCTGGACGGTATTATGCTAAGTGAAATAAGTCAGAGAAAGACAAATACTGTAAGATTTTACCTGTATGTGGAACCTAAAATAGTCAAACTCATGGAAGCAGAGAGCAGAATAGTTTCAATTACGCAAGATAAATAAGTCCTGGAGATCTGTTATTGAGCATAGTGCCTATAGCTGACAATATTGTATTGTATACTTAAATTTTGCTATGATGATAGATCTTATGTTAAGTGTTTTTACCATTATATGTAACATATATTTATACTTATATATTACATATAGTAAATAAATATGTATTAAATAATAATAATAGTAGGAAAAGGAAGTAGAAGAAAAAGTCTGGAGGAATCTAGGAGATGATGTCTATGTTTGTGGCCTTGACAGTGGTGACAGTTTCTTAGGTGTGTACTTACCCTCAAGAATTCCTCAAGTTATATACACTAAATACCGCTTATTATATGTCATATCATTTATTAATGTACAGTCTTTTACATATCAATCATACCTCAATAAGTGGTATAATTTTAGAAGAAATGAGATTAAAGTGTTGAACCACAGTTTTAGGTAATATTTATAAAAAATAGAGTCAGTAGCCAGTTTATGCACTGATTGTAAACAATAGTGCTGGTTGTCTCTATAAAGTTTAAACGGAGTGGACATAAAGAAAAAATAACAAGAAAAGGTAGTAATTGACAGGCAAGCTGAATTCTAAGATTTCATAGATTAAGTGACTTAAGTTAAGGCATAGGAAATTTAACTGAAGTGGAATTGAAGTGAGATCATTTAAGTTTCAAAGAATGTTTAGTTGCAATGTTAGAAAAATTATCTAAATTCTTAGAAATAGTCATAAAATATTATTGGCCAGTACAGTTCTGAGCATTTTATTAAACAGACAATTTAAAACTCTGGGGTGGAAGTTAACTTGCAGATTTTTGTCTAGTAGAGATTTGAATAACCACAGAATGTATAGCCCCAGATATTGTGGCTTATTGCCCTGTTGGACATTAACCAGTTCTGTATCCAAACCTAAATTTGTACTTTTCTTAAATGTATTTATTAAATTGCCCGTGTATACTAAACTTCTCACATTTTCGTTTCAATTTTAATGCCTATTGGTTAGTAAGTTAAATAAAATCTCTGACACTTGTTTATTTTGCATGTGCTTGCAGCAAATTAACCACAGCCATTCAATCTCATTATCAGAGTTTGAACTAGAAAACAGAAGAATCAAAGGAATATTAATAATTATCTTTGATGTCCTTTGGAATAGAGATTAGATATGGTCTGTGAGTCTTTACGTGATAAATTCTAATGACTGACTTATATGGAGACACATGTAATCCAAAATCAAGAACACATTTTCCTTGCAGTCAGCACATTATAATATTGACCTTATAGTTGTCTCAGGTGCATATTTCACTTAGCAGTTATACACTAACACACTAGTTAAAGAAGATGGCATTTTAGCATTCAAAGCATATTTTTACTATATGGCCATTAATATTCTTTGTGATTGAATTACTCTGTATCTTGGCTATGCCAACGAATTTGCCTTTGGAAACTTTTTCTGTATTAATAAAATAGAATGATTGATTTCATTACTTATAAATATAGTAAAATGTTGGAAAATAGATTGGAGTTTATTTCTCAGCTCTGACACTTAAATTATCACGGCCTGAACCAGTCACATATTTAATATTTCTTATTTTCAATTTTTGTACTGTGAAACTGGGTTATTAATGGTTCTTCCTAAGAGGATTATTGTAAAAATAAATGTGGTTAATATCTGTAAAGACTTTAGGATGTTATCTAGCACAAAATATAATTTCAAAAATTGTTACCAACTATTATTAACTTTAATTGTTGTTAATAAAATACATTCCATGGTGACATAACACTATTATCAGGATTCAATGTGCATTAGCTATTGACATGAAATATTGGAAGCCTTAAATATAAAAATTTCAGGGCTTCCCTGGTGGCGCAGTGGTTAAGATTCCACCTGCCGATGCAGGGGACACGGGTTCGTGCCCTGGTCCGGGAAGATCCCACATGCCGTGGAGCTGCTGGGCCCGTGAGCCATGGCCACTTAGCCTGCGTGTCCGGAGCCTGTGCTCCGCAACGGGAGAGGCCACAGCAGTGAGAGGCCCACATACCGCAAAAAAAAAAAAAAAAAAAAAAAATATATATATATATATATATATATATATACAAATTTCAGACACATGTCTATGGCTAAACAGCAAAGATAAAAATTAGGAAGATATTTTACCAGTTTTTCTTCAAAATTAAACCATTTTTCCTGAAAATATTTACAGAAAGTCATTCTTTAATTTCTAATAAGTATAGATTTTTTTAAAAGATTAGCATATTGTTTATATTCTAAGGAATTTTATTCAGTAAACAATAAAATTTTATTTTTACTGTTGGTTTTTTCAGATAAAATAAAACATTAAATACTAAAAACATGTATCTTAAATTACATTGTCCTAAAATTTAGAGATGTTACTTAGTAAATTGTTTGCATAGGGTCTAACACTTTGTCAAAGTACTTTGTAGTAACAAACATGTCTTCTAAGCATTACTCATGATTGCTTTTGAATCAACAAAATACTGTGTCTATTACTCTCCAAGTACTACAAAAAAGAAATCGCTTTTTTCTCTTATATGAATAATTATACCAGTTTTCCTAATTTATTTTGGTTTATAGCTAATATTCATTCTTACCAATGAATCCAAATTGTGTTAGCATAAGGTACTACATTCTGAACTTTGTTGCTTTTTCTTAATGATAGGCAATGACATTTTTAGGCAAGAACAAAACCTGAAAATGTGGAATGTAAATTTTATAGAAACCTAAATATAGCTTTTTAACCTTCACAGAACTATGATTGCAAACCTATTCTTTTGTGCATTAAGACTTATAAAATTGGATCAATTTTTAAACAGATTACCCCTCAAAACTGCTCATTGACCCAATTTTTGACTCTGTACAAATATTTATTCATTGACATTTATACTATAAAAACATTTTATAGTGGCCATTCACAAAATTAGTCCTTATAATGGATTTATATAATTCTAATCACAAGATTTTATTTTTACTATGTAATACTACTAATCCTCTGTTTACATTTAATGCTCATGTGCAAAAAATTAGCTCATTGAAGTTTAGCACATCGATTAAATGTACATTTGGAAACATAATACTGTAACTCTAAGCTTAGTACTGTTAAAATTAAATACAAAGTGGAGACCAGACTTGAGGACTACCTGAGCAGACAAAACCATTTAAGCCACATAAACAAAATTAAATATAGCTTATTTCATGAACATAAGCAAAACTTACCTTAGGTTATGTCTTGTAAATGCCTCTGATAAACATAAGAGACACTTAAATCATCTTCCTAAATATGGTATGAGATAATCACCTCTTTTAAAAATTTAATTTAATTTAATTTTTTTTAAAGTGTAATTTTTACTATCCTCATAAATAAATATATAGTCACAAAGAAATATTTTAAAGAAATTATATTTGAATATCAGTTTTAACCAGTCTCCTGCCATGTATAAACCCCCATTGTGAGAATCAGTCATTGTAAAGGTTAACAACTTCCTTAGCTTTACTATATAAACCATTCTATAACTTCATGCCCCTGAGCTTCATTTCAGTTTTTATTTTTGAAAGCTCCCAGTTTGTGAACTGTTCTCCTATACACAATAAACTCTTACTAAATAATATTTATTGATTTGGTGGTTTTAATTTTGCTATTTCTGGATTTTAACACTACTTGATTTAGTGGCATGTCTTTGCTCATGACTCCTGTTGAAAAGAAATGAGGTCTTCATTAGCATTAATATTTCTACTAAATATGGAAGAATGAGACAGTGATATATACATGTTTTCCATGTTGCTAAATGAACTGACGTTGGATGCAGTACTGTAGGGAAAAAGATCTAATAAGTGAGGTGTGTGGGACTTGTTTGGGGTAAAAAATGGGTTGGTAATATTTAAATAAAGAGGAAAATGGAAAACATTGGAGAAACAAGAGAAAAAAAATAGACATGAAAATCACAGAAGAGAGAAAGTTAATAGGCTTAGCTGCAAAAGGAAGAACTTGAGCAGCTGATAGAGCCTTGAAAAAATAGGCATAGAAGATTAAACTTGATATATTGAGTTTTTGGGCAATTCTAGGTAATGTATTGAAAACAATAATTTAGGGAGAAAAGTGCTTGCCGTGGTTTGGAAAAAATGAAGAAAAGACAATTCTATAATATAAAATAATTCAGTTGATAAGCACTTGGATGCAACTAAAAAGAAACAAACTCAAAATAACTTAAAATAATGTCATGTATTATTTCAGGTAATGGAAATCCTGGGAAAGTGCAGTCCCACAGTTGGATCAGTTCAATGGCTCAACAATATTCCCAAAAGCCCAGGTTCTTTTATCTTTATCTGCACCACCATCCCAGCATTGTCCTCTTACATTTCTTTTCCTCATGGTTCCAAGATGGTTGTCACACTAAGAGGCACTGTATGCAGGTAGTAACACTGTCAAAGGAAATGGGAACTTTTTTATCTCCTCTCCCTGTGTAAGGACAAGAAAGACTTTTTGAGAAAATCTTCAGAAACCTTTCTCTTTTGTTTCATTGGACAAATGTGCATCACATGACAATGCTAAAGCCTATTATTTATCAAGGGGATTCAGACCACCAAGAACAAATTAGACCTACCATAATTCACTCCCTGTGGTTCCAAAAAGACCCAGCTTCTCTTCTCCACTCACAGAAGAGTGAACAAAATTGGGGTTTGATTGATAAGAAAGAAGAAATGGAACAGATGTTGTAAAGACAATCGATAGTGATTTTTCCAAAGCAAAATAGCTACAGGTTGTTACCATAATCAGTTTTGGATGAACAGCATTTTTTGCAATTTTGTCTTCTCAGTTGGCAAATAATTTAAGCAAAATTGGGAAAAATACCTATGAAAACACAGTGAAAATAAGTTGTAAATTGTCTGAGACGTAACTCATTCAAAAGTTTTCCCTCTCTTTCCATAGGAAAGATAAATATTACCCTATTTATAAAAGATATTTGTGTAACTTTTTTTTAACATCTTTATTGGGGTATAATTGCTTTACAATGGTTTGTTAGTTTCTGCTTTATAACAAAGTGAATCAGTTATACATATACATATGTTTCCATATCTCTTCTCTCTTGCGTATCCCTCCCTCCCACCCTCCCTATCCCACCCTTCCAGGTGGTCACAAAGGACAGAGCTGATCTCCTTATGCTATCTGGCTGCTTCCCACTAGCTATCTACCTTACGTTTGGAAGCGTACATATGTCCATGCCTCTCTCTCGCTTTCTCATAGCTCACCCTTCCCCCTCCCCATATCCTCAAGTCCATTCTCTAGTAGGTCTATGTCTTTATTCCTATCTCACCCCTAGGTTCTTCATGACATTTTTTTCCCTTAAATTCCATATATATGTGTTAGCATACGGTATTTGCCTTTCTCTTTCTGACTTACTTCACTTGGTATGACAGACTCTAGGTCTATCCACCTCATTACAAATAGCTCAATTTTGTTTCTTTTTATGGCTAAGTAATATTCCATTGTATATATATGCCACAGCTTCTTTATCCATTCATCTGATGATGGAAACTTAGGTTGTTTCCATCTCTGGGCTATAGTAAATAGAGCTTCAATGAACATTTTGGTACATGACTCTTTTTGAATTATGGTTTTCTCAGGATATATGCCCAGTAGTGGGATTGCTGGGTCATATGGTAGCTCTATTTTTAGTTTTTTAAGGAAACTCCATACTATTCTCCATAGTGGCTGTACCAATTCACATTCCTACCAGCAGTGCAAGAGTGTTCCCTTTTCTCCACACCCTCTCCAGCATTTATTGTTTCTAGATTTTTTGATGATGGCCATTCTGACTGGTGTGAGATGATATCTCATTGTAGTTTTGATTTGCATTTCTCTAATGATTAATGATGTTGAGCATTCTTTCATGTGTTTGTTGGCAGTCTGTATATCTTCTTTGAAGAAATGTCTATTTAGGTCTTCTGCCCATTTTTGGATTGTATTCTTTGTTTTTTTGTTATTGAGCACCATGAGCTGCTTGTAAATTAATCCTTTGTCAGTTGCTTCATTTGCAAATATTTTCTCCCATTCTGAGGGTTGTCTTTTGGTCTTGTTTATGGTTGCCTTTGCTGTGCAAAAGCTTTGAAGTTTCATTAGGTCCCATTTGTTTATTTTTGTTTTTATTTTCATTTCTCTAGGAGGTGGGTCAAAAAGGATCTTGCTGTGATTTATGTCATAGAGTGTTCTGCCTATGTTTTCCTCTAAGAGTTTGATAGTTTCTGGCCTTACATTTAGGTCTTTAATCCATTTTGAGCTTATTTTTGTGTATGTTGTTAGGGAGTGATCTAATCTCACACTTTTACATGTACCTGTCCAGTTTTCCCAGCACCACTTATTGAAGAGGCTATCCTTTCTCCACTGTAATATTCCTGCCTCCTTTATCAAAGATAAGGTGGCCATATGTGTGTGGGATTATCTCTGGGCTTTCTATCCTGTTCCATTGATCTATCTTTCTGTTTTTGTGCTAGTACCATACTGTCTTGATTAATATAGCTTTGTAGTATAGTCTGAAGTCAGGGAGCCTGATTCCTCCAGCTCCGTTTTTCGTTCTCAAGATTGCTTTGGCTATTCGGGGTCTTTTGTGTTTCCATACAAATTGTGAAATTTTTTGTTCTAGTTCTGTGAAAAATGCCACTGGCAGTTTGATAGGGATTTCATTGAATCTGTAGATTGCTTTGGGTAGTCGAGTCATTTTCACAATGCTGATTCTTCCAATCCAAGAACATGGTATATCGCTCCATCTATTTGTATCATCTTTAATTTCTTTCATCAGTGTCTTATAATTTTCTGGATACAGGACTTTTGTATCCTTAGGTAGGTTTATTCCTAGATATTTTATTCTTTTTGTTGCAGTCGTAAACGGGAGTGTTTTCTTGATTTCTCTTTCTGATTTTCCATCATTAGTGTATAAGAATGCAAGAGATTTCTGTGCATTAATTTTGTATCCTGCAACTTTACCAAATTCATTGATTAGCTCTAGTAGCTTTCTGGTAGCATCTTTAAGATTCTCTATGTATAGTATCATGTCACCTGCAAACAGTGACAGCTTTACTTCTTCTTTTCCAATTTGGATTTCTTTTATTTCCTTTTTTTCTCTGATTGCTGTGGCTAAAACTTCTAAAACTATGTTGAATAAGGGTGCTGAGAGTGGGCAACCTTGTCTTGTTCCTGATCTTAGTGGAAATGCTTTCAGTTTTTCACCAGGACGATGACGGCTGTGGGTTTGTCATATGTTGAGGAAAGTTCCCTCTGTGCCTACCTTCTGCAGGGCTTTTATCATAAATGGGTGTTGAATTTTGTCAAAAGCTTTCTCTGCATCTATGGAGATTCTCATATGGTTTTTCCCCTTCAATTTGTTTATATGGTTTATCACATAGATTGATTTGTGTATATTGAAGAATCCTTGCATTCTTGGAATAAACCCCACATGATTATGGTGTATGATTGTTTTAATGTGCTGTTGGATTCTGTTTGCTAGTATTTTGTTGAGGATTTTGCATCTATGTTCATCACTGATATTGACCTCTAGTTTTCTTTCTTTGTGACATCTTTTTCTGGTTTTGGTATCAAGGTGATGGTGGCCTCGTAGAACGAATTTGGGAGTGTTCCTCCCTCTGCTATATTTTTGAAGAGTTTGAGAAGAATAGGTGTTAGTTCTTCTCTAAATGTTTGATAGAATTCGCCTGTGAAGCCATGTGGTCCTGGGCTTTTGTTTGTTGGAAGATTTTTAATCACAGTTTCAATGTCAGTGCTTGTGTTTGGTCTGTTCATATTTTCTATTTCTTCCTGGTTCAGTGTCTCAGAAGGTTGTGCTTTTGTAAGAATTCATCCATTTCTTCCAGGTTGTCCATTTTATTGGCATAGAGTTGCTTGTAGTAATCTCTCATGATCTTTTGTATTTCTGCAGTGTCAGTTTTTACTTCTCCTTTTTCATTTCTAATTCTATTGATTTGAGTCTTCTCCCTTTTTTTATTGATGAGTCTGGTTAATGGTTTATCAATTTTGTTTATCTTCTCAAAGAACCAGCTCATGACTCCTGCTGAAAAGGAGTTTTCAACTTCTTTTAGTTTTATTGATCTTTGCTATCGTTTCCTTCATTTCTATTTCATTTATTTCTGATCTAATTTTTATGATTTCTTTCCTTCTGCTAACTTAAGGGGTTTTTTGTTCTTCCTTCTCTAATTGCTTTAGGTGTAAGGTTAGGTTGTTTATTCGAGATGTTTCCTGTTTCTTAAGGTGGGCTTGTATTGCTATAAACTCCCTCTTAGAACTGCTTTTGCTGCAACCCATAGGTTTTGGGTCATCGTGTGTCCATTGTCATTTGTTTCTAGGTATTTTTTTATTTCCTCTTTGATTTCTTTAGTGATCACTTCGTTATTAAGTATTGTATTGTTTAGCCTCCATGTGTTTGTATTTCTTACAGATCTTTTCCTGTAATTGATATCTAGTCTCATAGCATTGTGGTCTGAAAAGATACTTAATACAATTTCAATTTTCTTAAATTTACCAAGGCTTGATTTTTGGCACAAGATATGATCTATCCTGGAGAATGTTCCATGAGCACTTGAGAAAAATGTGTATTCCGTCGTTTTTGGATGGAATGTCCTATAAATATCAATTAAGTCCATCTTGTTTAATATATCATTTAAAGCTTGTGTTTCCTTTTTTATTTTCATTTTGGATGATCTGTCCATTGGTGAAAGTGTGGTGTTAAAGTCCCCTACTATGAATATGTTACTGTCGATTTCCCCTTTTATGGCTTTTAGTATTTGCCTTATGTATTGAGGTGCTCCTCTGTTGGGTGCATAAATATTTACAATTTTTATATATTCTTCTTGGATCGATTCCTTGATCATTATGTAGCATCCTTATTTGTCTCTTCTAATAGTCTTTATTTTAAAGTCTATTTTGTCTGATATGAAAATTGCTACTCCAGCTTTCCTTTGGTTTCCATTTGCATGGAATATCTTTTTCCATCCCCTCACTTTCAGTCTGTATGTGTCTCTAGGTCTAAAGTGGGTCTCTTGTATCCATTCAGCCAATCTGTGTATTTTGGTGGGAGCACTTAATCCATTTACATTTAAGGTAATTATCAATATGTATGTTCCTATTCACATTTTCTAAATTGCTTTGCGATTGCTTTTGTAGGTCTTTTCCTTCTCTTGGGTTTCTTGCCTAGAGAAGTTCCTTTAGCATTTGTTATAAAGCTGGTTTGGTGGTGCTGAACTCTCTCAGCTTTTGCTTGTCTGTAAAGCTTTTAATTTCTCCATCAAATCTGAATGAGATCCTTGCTGAGTAGATTAATCTTGGTTGCAGGTTTTTCTCCTTCATCACTTTAAATATGTCCTGCCTGTCCCTTCTGGCTTGCAGAGTTTCTGCTAAAAGATCAGCTGTTAACCTTATGGGGATTCCCTTGTGTGTTATTTGTTGTTTTTCCCTTGCTGCTTTTAATATGCTTTCTTTGTATTTAATTTTTGATAGTTTGATTAATATGTGTCTTGGCGTATTTCTCCTTGGATTTATCCTGTATGGGACTCTCTGTGCTTCCTGGACTTGATTAACTATTTTCTTTCCCATATTAGGGACGTTTTCAACTATAATCTCTTCAAATATTTTCTCAGTCCCTTTCTTTTTCTCTTCTTCTTCTGGAACCCCTATAATTCGAATTTTGGTGCGTTTAATGTTGTCCCAGAGGTCTCTGAGACTGTCCTCAGTTCTTTTCATTCTTTTTTCTTTATTCTGCTCTGCAGTAGTTATTTCCACTATTTTATCTTCCAGGTCACTTATTCGTTCTTCTGCCTCAGTTATTCTGCTATTGATCCCATCTAGAGTATTTTTAATTTCATTTATTGTGTTGTTCATCGTTGTTTGTTTCATCTTTAGTTCTTCTAGGTCCTTGTGAAATGTTTCTTGCATTTTGTCTATTCTATTTCCAAGATTGTGGATCACCTTTACTATCATTATTCTGAATTCTTTTTCAGGTAGGCTGTCTATTTCCTCTGCATTTGTTAGGTCTGGTGGGTTTTCTTCTTGCTCCTTCATCTGCTGTGTGTTTTTCTGTCTTCTCATTTTGCTTATCTTACTGTGTTTGGGGTCTCCTTTTTGCAGGCTGCAGGTTCATAGTTCCCGTTGTTTTTGGTGTCTGTCCCCAGTGGCTAAGGTTGTTTCAGTGGGTTGTGTAGGCTTCCTGGTGGAGGGGACAATTGCCTGTGTTCTGGTGGATGAGGCTGGATCTTGTCTTTCTTGTGGGCAGGTCCATGTCTGGTGGTGTGTTTTGGGGTGTCTGTGGACTTATTATGATTTTAGGCAGCCTCTCTGCTAATGGGTGGGGTTGTGTTCCTGTTTTGCTAGTTGTTTTGCATAGGTTGTCCAGCACTGTAGCTTGCTGGTTGTTGAGTGAAGCTGGGTGCTGGCGTTGAATTGGAGATCTCTGGGAGATTTTCACCGTTTGATATTATGTGGAGCTGGGAGGTCTCTTGTTGACCAGTGTCCTGAAGTTGGCTCTCCCACCTCAGAGGCACAGCACTGACTCCTGGATGCAGTACCAAGAGCCACTCATCCAGACGGCTCAGAAGAAAAGGGAGAAAAAGTAGAGAGAAAGAATTAGTAGAAATAGGGAAGAAAAGAAAGAAAGAAAGAAAGAAAGAAAGAAAGAAAGAAAGAAAGAAAGAAGGAAAGAAGGAAAGAAAGAAAGAAAGAGAAAGAAAGAAAAGAAGGAAGGAGGGAAGAAGAAAAGAAGGAAAAAAGAAAGAAAGGAGGGAGGGAGGGACAGAGGGAGGAAGGAAGGAAGGAAGGAAGGAGGGAAGGGAGGAAAAAAGAAAGAAAGAAGATAAAGTAAAATAAAATAAAGTAAAATATAATAAAGTTATTAAATTAAAAAATAATTATTGAGAAAAAAATTTTTTAAAAAAACGGATGGATAGAACCTTAGGACAAATGGTGGAAGCAAAGCTATACAGACAAAATCTCACACAGAAGCTTACCCATACACACTCAGAAAAAGAGGAAAAGGGGAAAAAAATCATAAATCTTTCTCTCAAAGTCCACCTCCTCAATTTGGGATGATTCGTTGTCTATTCATGTATTCCACAGATGCAGGGTACATCAAGCTGATTGTGGAGCTTTAATCTGCTGCTTCTGAGGCTGCTGGGAGAGATTTCCCTTTCTCTTCTTTGTTCTCACAGCTCCCGGGGCTCTGCTTTGGATTTGGCCCCGCCTCTGCGTGTAGGTCGCCGGAGGGCGTCTGTGTTTCGCTCAGACAGGATGGGGTTAAAGGAGTGGCTGATTCGGGGGCTCTGGCTCACTCACGCCCGGGGGAGTGAGGGGCACGGAGTGCGGGGTGAGCCTGGGGCGGCAGAGGCTGGCGTGACGTTGCACCAGCCTGAGGCGTGCCGTGCGTTCTCCCGGGGGAACTGTCCCTGGATCCCGGGACCCTGGCAGTGGCGGGCCGCACAGGCTCCCCGGAAGAGGGATGTGGATAGTGACCTGTGCTCGCACACATGCTTCTTGGTGGTGGCAGCAGCAGCCTTAGCGTCTCATGCCGGTCTCCGGGGTCCGCGCTTTTAGCCGCGGCTCGCGCCCGTCTCTGGAGCTCCTTTAAGCAGCGCTCTTAATCCCCTCTCCTCGCGCACCAGGAAACAAAGAGGGAAGAGAAAGTCTCTTGCCTCTTCGGCAGCGCCAGACCTTTTCCCGGACTCCCTCCCAGATAGCCGTGGCGCACTAACCCCCTGCAGGCTATGTTCACGCCGCCAACCCCAGTCCTCTCCCTGCGTTCCTACCAAAGCCGGAGCCTCAGCTCCCAGCCCCGCCCGCCCCGGCGGGTGACCAGACAAGCCTCTCGGGCTGGTGAGTGCCGGTCGGCCCTGATCCTCTGTGCGGGAATCTCTCCGCTTTGCCCTCCACACCCCTGTTGCTGTGCTCTCCTCCGCGGCTCCGAAGCTTCCCCCACCTCCGCCACCCACAGTCTCCGCCCGCGAAGGGGCTCCTAGTGTGTGGAAACGTTTCCTCCTTCACGGCTCCCTCCCACTGATGCAGGTCCCGTCCCTATCCTTTTGTCTCTGTTTATTCTTTTTTCTTTTGCCCTACCCATGTACGTGGGGAGTTTCTTGCCTTTTGGGAGGTCTGAGGTCTTCTGCCAGCGTTCAGTAGGTGTTCTGTAGGAGTTGTTCCACGTGTAGATGTATTTCTGGTGTATCTGTGGGGAGGAAGGTGATCTCCACGTCTTACTCTTCTGCCATCTTCCCCTCGTCCCCTGTGTAACATTTTTAGTGTAGGACCTGGATCACTGCTAGAGGGAATAGGTGAAAGATGTTGCCTAAATCAGTCTAAAAGCAAACGGTGTGTATTAGACTTTTCATTTCAGAACAAATACCAACATATATTCGGACACTTGGAATAATCACGATTAGTTTCATTCTACAGAATTTCTTACTTTCTTATTGTTAGCACCATTAAATAATTTTTGATATTATCTTTGTTATTGGCACACTAATGTAGAAACGTATTTCATCCTATTTCTAGCCTTCATGTGACATTAATTCTAAGACAAGCACAGTAATATAGAAACAACTTCAGTAGAATAAGAAAGATTTAGTGAAAATAATATTTCACTATATCCTGTTCTAATATGTTTTACTTTACATACATCTGAAAAATCTCTAAATTAAAATACTCTATTATTTTCAGGACAGTATTTATTGACTCCATAAACAGTTTTAATTTTTAAAAGTATTGGATATTTGCTACATTTCTAGAGTCCAGAAAAATTTAAATTGTATTTGAAAACAATAATCTAAAGAAATACTGCTTCTATCTCTGTCCCTTGAACCCTGCTCTTTTCCTCCTGTTAAATAATCTTTCCTTTTAAATCTTGTTTATTATTCTGTTTTAATATAAGAAATTCATATTGTGTCATATATATCATAATATATATAGTTATATGAAATATCTTACATGTATTTACATATACAAACATACATATGTATATATACTTGTTTGTATTAACATCTCTCATAGTACTGAGTGTATAAACAGTTTTATCAACTTTGCTTTTTTCAATTAATAATATTCTCTGAAGATCATGCCATACTGGATTCCTAGTAATATTCTAAGGTTATTTTTGTTTGTTATTGCTCTCAGTATTCTACGTCCTTGATGCACCATTGTTTATTCAGCCAGTCCCCTAGTGATGGCTACTTTATTTGCTTTCAGGCTTTTGCTATTACCAGGCGTCTTATACATATTGTGTTTTCATATTTTTGCCAATGGATCTTTGAGATGTATTTCTAGAATGGGATTGTTGGGCCAAACAGTAAACAGATAAACAGTTTTTTAGTTATGGTCAAGTTCATTTTTTTATAGAGATTGTAATGATTCTTATTTCCATCATGTGAGAATTTTCCATAACTTTGCCAATAAGAGCGTTTTCAAATTCTTCATTTTGCCAATCTGATAGGTGAAAAATGTTTTCTTAATTTTCATTTTTCTTATTATGAAAGGTTTAGAATCTTTTCATATGGTTAAAAATACATTTGTTCTGTTCATGTTTCTAGTTACTTTTTCTTTAGAGTTAGTACTCTTTTATCTTCTATTTTGAGATGACTTTTTTATGCAAGAATTATTACATTTCTGCTTCTGATATACATTATTTCATTTGGTTTCTTATTTTGCTCATGATGATATTTGCCATGTACTTAAAATTATGCAGTCACGTTGGTTACTTCTAAATTTTGCCATGCATTTTAAATAATTCTCTACTTTTGTAAACATTTAAATGTTTTTATAATACAAATTTTTAAAGCAAGGCAGCATCCTTACTTGAATTATAACCATTCATGTTATGGCTTCCTTTATGAAGGTTACTATGCTGAGTGTTCTACATAGATTATCACACGCATCCACAAATGACTTTGCAAGGTGGATTCTATTCTTATTCCGATATACGAAATGAAGAAAGAAAAACTCAGAATTTTTTTAATTGTTCAAAATAAATCAAAATGAAATGAGGAAATCGGAATTTGAAACCACATGTAAGACTTTAGAACCCACCACCTTACCTTCAGAAACAATACTTCAACCTTGGCAAATATGCTATTTCCCAAATTTTCCCTTTTAAAGTACAATATTGAAGATATTCTTTATTTTACTTAAATAATCTTGGAGTCCATTCATACACTATTTTTGAAAAGTTACATTGTTAATTTACGTTAGAATCAGAAAATACTGTTCCACATGAAAGCATGAAATTACTTTGCTTAAATTTTTGGTTCAGCTAATAAAGGCAAACCCTTAAAAAATCTGAGTGAGGATACTTCAAAACTAAGTTTAAATTAGTGCTATTAATTTTCTGTTTAAAAGCCATTATTACCAGAGTTAACTAACTTCTAAGTAGTAACATTTAGTTTCCTTTTAAAAACAAGTTTCCAGAAAAGTCAAGATTCTCCCAATTTACAAAGGCAAGATTTTACTTGGTTTTATGACATAAAGCATATTCTTCTGCCTGACTTCTTTTAGCAGCAGCGGTAGCTAGAGCATCTATAAATATTGTGTGCATTTAAACATCTCTGTTTTCTCTAGGATTTTAAATAATTGATTAGTATATCATAAATGTGTTCCTAAAAGCTAACACTGCCTTACTTAACACTGCCCTGTCAGTGATAATGATGTTGAAATAGGACTCAGGATGAAAACACAGTGGGGATTTACTGTTGTGCGATGTGCATGTAAATAACCCTGTATAATTTGCATATTTGCTTTATTTTAACACTGTTATGAACAACTTGTATCTAGAAAAGATAGCCAAAAATATTACATTTGTGATTTGCTCCTTTTTGACCTACTATACGTACATGAGCTTTATGAGTTTCATTTAGATAAGATCAATGATAATTTGTTCTCATTTAAAAAGATGATTAGAGAATGCAGTCACTATTTTGTGTTAGAATATTTGTATCTAATGATACATATTAATTGTGAAATAATATTTCATAAATAAACCATTTGATTTATCTTATTTGTGCACAGTTTTGGGATCTTTCTAAAGATTATAAAGGAATCTGCACAACTAATAATCAATAATAACATATAAACAAGTGAAAACTTTTGCTATTCTTGCCCACATCTCGAATTTAGATAAAGAGAATAAGCCTTGTGATTGATTAGAAATATTATCTGACCCATCAAAAAACTATATGGCCCCATAGCCCAATTATAGAATAGTTCAATCGCCTTACAAACACGCTGTGCTTTCAAAATATAATTCTAATCACCCCTATTTTTTTCACAAACTACAGAAGCCACACAGAGATTAAATTGAGAATTGGGAATTCAGTTCCACATATTTTGGCTCCTGAGTCCACACTCATAACCACTCTATAAATCTAAACAAACCCTAAAGGCAATCAGGTTCAATCCCTATTTTTAAAGTGAATCTCATAGGCTTTGAGAGTCATATGGGCAAAGGATAGAGTCACAGAGCTTTGATGAAAATTAGCACATTTAATAAAGATGCATGTGTTAATGGAGGGTTACTCTGTGCTCAGTAGAAAGTGGGTAAAGATATTGAATAGTTTCTAGATTGTGATCTTTAAAAAGTTTTATGAATATTCAGTTTTAATACATTTTTTGTATTTGTTAGATCATATTTTACCTTGACAATAGAATTATGCATATTTCAAAATTGATATCCCATTAACCACTTCAATTAAAAAAGTCAAAATTGAAAGATTAGTGAATTGCTTAAGGTAAGAGAGGATATATGTTTAATAATTATTTCCTATAGTATAATAAAAGGTTCACTTCTGCAAGTAGATTGGTTTAAAGTTTAACTTGTGTTAATATGGATAAGCATTTAAAAGCACAAAATGTACAACATGGTTTATTTACACATTGTATAACAGATAAGAAGAAGTTGTATTTCCCCAAGAGTTGACTCTTCCTTCCAAAAGTGGAGGCTGAGATATATACATTTTATTGAGGCTATTATGGAAAAAAAATTACCTATAAATTAAGTTTCCATAATAGAGCCCTATTCCTTTTCTTATGAATACTCTGATTACTCTATCTTCAGCTTATGCCCATGTCATATTTTGAAAATATCCTAATATAGTTGCATGAAAGTAAATAGAAATCCATAGAGAAATATTTTCTCAACATGAATTACTTTGAGTTTTAATTATGTGAATTTGATTTTTTACATATAAAATTAATGAAATATATATAATAATCTAATGTATTCTGTCATTAATCTAAATATTTATATTTTAGCTTTTTAGATAACATATGAAAGAATAAGATCTTTAAGCAGCATTATTTTGATATTAAATGTATAATTGTGTTGTAAAATGTAACTTGTAATATGAAAAATCATGTACCTAAAATTACAATCATAAAATACGTATAAGAAATAATTTCACATGAATAAATCCAGCAGAGTGCTTATATTTTGCTTTTGTTTGAATCTATTTTTAAAGTGAAAAAATATACATTATTCAGTATGTGCAAGAGAAAATTAAGCAAATATGTTACAGTCATGTTTATTTGGTTATATCTGAAAAATTTTATATACAAATTTTTAAATTTTCCAGCAATGAAGTCTATTTGTAATCTGACAAGCAAGAGAAAAACCAAGGGGTATATGTCTTTCTGAGTTCAGGGAAGCCAGACTAAAATTGGCTAAGACACTTCTATTCTTAAGCAAGTTTTTATGACATCGGTTAAAGATTTTTTTTCTGTTTATGGCAATGTGTATGAATCTTTTAGTTTGTGTTAAGAGCTTAAAAACCAATAGCTAAATGTTAAGAAGGAAAAGGTAATTCCTGAGTCATCACTAAAATTCTGATATTATAACTTTGAGAGAAACCTTTGTTATTTCATTACCTGGCTATCCAGCGGTCTAATACCCTTGCCAAATAGAAAGTTAAAGAAATAAGCAAAACCGCTTAACCATAGGAAAATGTAAAGAAATAACTAAAAGTCGATCAACCACTGATTTTCTCCATTGGGTATCAAATGTAGTCAGAGAATATTATTTGCATGAAGAAATTAAATAGCAAAATAAAAATGGAAACTGTTTTGTTTATATTCATATTGATATTACCTAAACATTACATTTTTGGGTATTCAAACTGAGAAGATAAGCACAATTGTAAAAGTTAAAGGTTAAGCTTACCTGTTTTTCAGTTTTCAGTGTCATCTAGCAACCTAAGAAATGTTTTCCTGAATACCCAATTAAACTGATCCACAGGACAATATTTAGGGCATTCCTTAGCTGTGTTAGGTTGTTTGGATTCAGTTATTAGTTTCCGCTTTTCTCTGTAGCCCCTTTCATTGTCAGACTTTTGTTCAGTTGTTTGCTTGCTTGTTTGCTTAGTGCCTGACACTAAGCTTTATGAGGATGTGGAAATTTTCCCTCCCTTTCCAGAGTATTCCAACTCCTAGTAGAGAAAGAAGCACATAGCATATGCTCAGTGAATATCTGTTGAAAACAAATAATTTTTCTGTTTCTGTCAAATTTTGTATCAACAAGAACTTATCTAATTGTAATGTTAATATATTGCTTTGGAAGAAAATAGAGAAAATATATTACTAAGTAAGTGAAATAATAATATCCTAAAAACAATTACCATTGTTAACATTTGACTAACTTCCTTCCTTTTTTTTGTACACATTTAGTTTTCAAATAAATGAAATACAAATTTCAGGTGGTTTGCTTTCTTCTTTTTCCATTTGACTTCTTATAATAATTAAATAATCATGGGAATATGGGCTTTTCAACATGAAAATATATAATACAATTGATGATATACTTGGGTTGTTTTTACTTTTTGCTATTAGAATACTAATATGAATATATATTGACCTAAATACTTGCCTTTATCTCTCCACATTTTCAAGGCTGCATCCTATTGACACCTTCTTGCCTGATGAAACTGTTAGCCCACTTCCTTTCCAGCACTCACAACTTCACCAGCTCTACCTTGGAGACTATGAGAATCACTTGAATCTTGTTCTCTTTCCCTAAGTATTTCAAGAGTGCAAGAACCCAAAAGAACTTAGGTAACCCCAAATCCATTGGAAATACATCTCTATGTGTTTTTGTATATTTCTTTTTTTTTTTGATACCTTCTTTCTTTATTTTTTAACATCTTTATTGGAGTATAATTGCTTTACAATGTTCTGTTAGTTTCTGTTGTATAACAAAGTTAATCAGCCATATGTATACATATATCACCATATCATCTCCCTCCCACTCTCCCTATCCCACCTCTCTAAGTGGTCACAAAGCACTGAGCTGATCTCCCGGGGCTATACATCTGCTTCCCACTAGCTATCTATTTTAAATTTGGTATTGTATATATGTCAATGCCACTCTCTCACTTCGTCCGAGCTTACCCTTCCCCCTCCCTGTGTCCTAAAGTCCATTCTCTACGTCTGCGTCTTTATTCCAGTCCTGCCCCTAGGTGCATCAGAACCATTTTTTTTTTCTCAGATTCCAAATATATGTGTTAGCATATGGTATTTGTTTTTCTCTTTCTGACATACTTCACTCTGTATGACAGACTCTATGTCCATCCACCTCACTATAAATAACTCAATTTTGTTCCTTTTTATGGCTGAGTAATATTCCATTGTATACATCTGCCACATATTCTTTATCCATTCATCTGTCGATGGACATTTAGGCTGCTTCCATGTCCTGCCTATTGTAAATAGAGCTGCAATGAATATTGTGGTACATGACTCTTTTTGAATTATGGTTTTCTCAGGGTATATGCCCAGCAGTGGGATTGCTGGGTCATATGGTAGTTCTATTTTTAGTTTTCTAAGGAACCTCCATACTGTTCTCCATAGTGGCTGTATCAATTTACCACCAATCGTGCAAGAGTGTCCCCTTTTCTCCACATCCGCTCCAGCATTTCCTGTTTGTAGATTTTTTGATGATGGCCATTCTGACTGCTGTGAGGTGATACCTCATTGTAGTTTTGATTTGCATTTCTCTAATAATTAGTGATGTTGAGCAACCTTTCATGTGTTTGTTGGCAATCTGCATATTTTCTTTGGAGAAATGTCTATTTAGATCTTCTGCCCATTTTTGGATTGGGTTGTTTGGTTTTTGATATTGAGTTTCATAAGCTGCTTGTAAATTTTGGAGGTTAATCCTTTGCCAGTTGCTTCATTTGTAAATATTTCCTCCCATTCTGAGAGGTGTCTTTTCCTCTTGTTTATGGGTCCTTTGTTGTGCAAAAGCTTTTAAGTTTCATTAGGTCCCATCTGTTTACTTTTGCTTTTATTTCCATTTCTCTAGGAGGTGGGTCAAAAAGGATCTTGCTGTGGTTTTTGTCACAGAGTGTTCTGCCTATGTTTCCCTCTAAGAGTTTTATAGTGTCTAGCCTTACATTTAGGTTTAATTTATTTTGATTTTATTTTTCTGTATGGTGTTAGAAAGTGTTCTAATTTCATTCTTTTACATGTAGCTGTCCAGTTTTCCCAGCACCACTTATTGAAGAGGCTGTCTTTTCTCCATTGTATATTCTTGCCTGCTTTATCAAAGATAAGGAGACCATATGTGAGTGTAGTTATCTCTGGGCTTTCTATCCTGTTCCATTGATCTATATTTCTATTTTGGGGCCAGTATCATACTGTCTTGGTTACTGTGCTTTGTAGTATAGTCTGAAGTCAGGGAGCCTGATTCCTTGAGCTTCATTTTTCTTTCTCAAGATTGCTTTGTCTATTTGGGGTCTTTTGTGTTTCCAGACAAACTGTGAAATTTTTTGTTCTAGTTCTGTGACAAATGCCAGTGCTAGTTTGATAGGGATTACACTGAATCTGTAGATTGCTTTGGGTAGTTTGGTCATTTTCACAATGTTGATTCTTCCAATCCAAGAACATGGTATATCTCTCCATCTGTTTGTATTGTCTTTAATTTCTTTCATCATTGTTTTACAGTTTTGTGCATGCAGGTCTTTTGTCTCCTTAGGTAAGTTTATTCCTAGGTATTTTATTCTTTTTGTTGCAATGGTTAAATCAGAGTGTTTCATTAATTTCTCTTTCTGATTTTCCATCATTAGTGTATAAGAATGCAAGAGATTTCTGTGCATTAATTTTGTATCCTGCCACTTTACCAAATTCATTGATTAGGTCTAGTAATTTTCTGGTAGTATATTTTGGATTCTCTATGTACAGTATCATGTCATCTGCAAACAGTGACAGTTATACTTCTTCTTTTCCTATTTGGATTCCTCTTATTTCTTTTTCTTCTCTGATTGCTGTGGCTAAAACTTCCAAAACTATGTTGAATAAGAGTGGTGAGAGTGAGCAACCTTGTCTTGCTCCTGATCTTAGTGGAAATGGTTTCAGTTTTTCACCATTGAGAGTGATGTTGTCTGTGGGTTTGTCATACATGACCTACATTATGTTGAGGTAGGTTCCCTCTGTGCATACTTTCTGGAGAGTCTTTATCATAAATGGGTGTTGAATTTTGTCAAAAGATTTTTCTGCATCTATTGAGATTCTCATATGGTTTTTATCCTTCAATTTGTTAATATGGTGTATCACATTGACTGATTTATGTATTTTGAAGAATCCTTGCATTCCTGGGATAAACCCCACTTGATCATGGTGTATGATCCTTTTAATGTGTTGCTGGGTTCTATTTGCTAGTATTTTGTTGAGGATTTTTGCATCTATGTTCATCAGTGATATTGGCCTGTAGTTTTTTTTGTGACATCTTTGTTTCGTTTTGGTATCAGGGTGATGGTGGCCTTGTAGAATAAGTTTGGGAGTATTCCTCCCTCTGCTATATTTTGGAAGAATTTGAGAAGTGTATGTGTTAGCTCTTCTCTAAATGTTTGATAGAATTCACCTGTGAAGCCTTCTTGTCCTGAAGATTTTAAATCACAGTTTCAATTTCATTTCTTCTGATTGGTGTCTTTATATTTTCTACTTCTTCCTTGTTCAGTCGTGGAAGGTTGTGCTTTTCTAAGAATTTGTGCATTTCTTCCAGGTTGTGATTTGTTTTGGTATACAGTTGCTTGTAGTAATCTCTCATGATCCTTTGTATTTCTGCAATGTCAGTTGTTACTTGTCCTTTTTCATTTCTAATTTTGTTGATTTGAGTCTTATCCCTTTTTTTCTTGATGAGTCTGGCTAATGGTTCATCAATTTTGTTTATTTTCTCAAGAACCAGCTTTTAGTTTTATTGATCTTTGTTATTGTTCCCTTCATTTCTTTTTCATTTATTTCTGATCTGATCTTTATAATTTCTTTCCTCCTGCTAACTTAGGAATTTTTTGTTCTTCTTTCTCTAATTGCTTTAGGTGTAAGGTTAGGTTGCTTATTTGAGATTTTTCTTGTTCCTTGAGGTAGGCTTGTATTGCTATAAATTTCCCTCTTGGAACTGATTTTGCTGCATCCCATAGATTTTGCTTCATTATGTTTTCATTGTCATTTGTTTCTAGGTATTTTTTGATCTCCTCTTTGACTTCCTCAGTGATCTCTGCATTATTTAATAGCATAATTTTTAGCCTTCATGTGCTTGTGTTTTTTACAGGTTTTTTTTTTTTGTTTGTTTTTTGTTTTACTGTAATTGATACCTAGTCTCATAGCATTGTGTTCAGAAAAGATACTTGGTACAATTTCTATTTTCTTAAATTTACCAAGGCTTGATTTGTAGCCCAAGATATGATCTATCCTGGAGAATATTCCATAAGCACTTGAGAAGAAAGAGTATTCTGTTTTTTTTGGATGGAATGTCCTATAAATACAGCTAAGTCCATCTTGTCTAATGTGTCATTTAAAGCTTGTATTTAATTATTTATTTTCATTTTGGATATCTGTCCATTGGTGAAAGTGGGGTGTTAAAGTCCCCTACTATTATTGTGTTCCTGTTGATTTCCCCTTATATGGCTGTTAACATTTGCCTTATGTATTGAGGTGCTCCTATGTTGGGTGCATAAATATTTACAATTGTTATATCTTCTTCTTGGATTGATCCCTTCATCATTATGTAGTGTCCTTCTTTGTCTCTTGTAATAGTCTTTATTTTAAGTCTATTTTGTCTGATATGAGAATTGCTACTCCAGCTTTCTTTTGATTTCCATTTGCAGGGAATATCTTTTTCCATCTGCAGTCCCCTCCACCCAGAAGCCTATACAAGCCACTGAGCCAATCTCACCCACTGGGGATAGACACCAAAAACAATGGGAACTATGAACCTGACGCTTGCAAAAAGGGGATCCCAAACACAGTAAATTTAAAAAAATGAGAAGACAGAGAAATATGCAGCAGATGAAGGAGCAAGGTAAACACCCACCAGACCAATCAAATGAAGAGGAAATAGGCAGTCTACCTGAAAAAGAATTCAGAGTAATGATACTAAAGTTGATCCAAAATGTTAGCAATAGAATGAAGAAAATACAAGAAACATTTAACAAGGAGCTAGAAGAGCTAAGGAGCAAACAAACAATGATGAACAGCACAATAAATGAAATTAAAAATTCTCTCGAAGGAATCAATAGCAGAATAACTAAGGCAGAAGAACGGATAAATGACCTGGAAGATAAAATAGTGGTAACAACTACTGCAGAGCAGAGGAAAGAAAAAAGAATGAAAAGAATTGAGGACACTTTCAGAGACCTCTGGGACAACATTAAATGCACCAACATTTGAATTATAAGGTTCCCAGAAGTAGAAGAGAAAAAGAAAGAGTCTGAGAAAATATCTGAAGAGACTATAGTTGAAAACTTCCCTAACGTGGGAAAGGAAATAGTCAATCAAGTCCAGGAAGTGCAGAGAATCACTTACATGATAAATCCAAGGAGAAACATTCCAAGACACATATTAATCAAACTATCAAAAATTAAATGCAAAGAAAAAATATTAAAAGCAGCAAGGGAAAAACAACAAATAACATACAAGGGAATCTCCATAAAGTTAACAGCTGATCTTTCAGCAGAAACTCTGCAAGTCAGAAGTAAATGGCAGGACGTAGTTAAAGTGATGAAAGGGAAAAACCTATAACCAAGATTACTCTACCTATCAAGGGTCTCGTTCAGATTTGACAGAGAAATTAAACATTTACAGACAAGCAAAATTTAAGAGAATTCAGCACCACCAAACCAGCTTTACCACAAATGCTAAAGGAACTTCTCTAGGCAAGAAACACAAGAGAAGGAAGAGACCTTCAAAAACAAACCCAAATCAATTAAGAAAATGGTAATAGGGACATACATATCAATAATTACCTTAAATATAAATGGGTTCCAACCAAAAGACATAGAGTGGTTGAATGGATACAAAAACAAGACCCGTATATATGCTGTCTACAAAAGACCCACTTCAGACCTTAGGACACATACATACTGCATATTTATTAATCTCATCCCATCTCCCATCTTTCCTGAACTCCATTATGGTGTTTATTGGAGCTAAGACCTGCCACCAGTACATGTTCTACCTTGGAAGATATTCAAAATGAGATCACGTTTTTACTGTATCCATTGTTTCCACTCTGATCCATGCCACAATATTTCTCCCCTAAATTATTGCAATTGCTCTTAACAGTTCTTACCATTTTCACCTTTAACTAAATCTCAAGCTCTATTCTCTATCAGTTGCCACTGTGATTTTTCTGAAAGCTAAACCCATTATACTACACCCATCTTTAAAACTGATGTAAAAATCTGACATAATCAGACATGACCACTACCCTAATGACTTCATCACCAACTTTTCTCTCCTGAGTCACCTTCCTGAATCCTGATGGCTTAATCAATGCTCTTTGATGGGCAGTACATGTTTCTCTCTCAGGACACTTGAATTTTCTCCTCCTGCTACCTGGAATGTTCTCCCCCAAAATCCATGTGATGGGGTTCCCTAATATTTTAAGATCCTGGGATTAATGCAGTGAAAACTTCCTGACCATCATACATGATAGTATACTACCTCCTTCCCAAACTTTTAATGTCCTTTATTCTCTTTTATTTTTCTCAATATAACTTATTATTATCTGAGACATTAAATACTTTCTTGTAGGTTTTGTCTTTCTTCCTCCAACTAGAATATAAACTCCATGAAAAAAGAAACTCTGGCTGTACTGCTGTACCTCTAGCACTCAGAATATTGTAATTATTTAATAAGTATTTGCTGGATGTGAATGGATTCCTAGATAACAAACATATATTATAGTTCAAGTGACATAATATGCAAAAGTTTTAGCAATATTAGGCATATTTTGTATACACATATACATACACACATGTACATTAACATGGATAGATAAATGATGGAGAGTCACAGAGAGATTTAGAATGAGTATTTCTATTCATCTATCTATTTTCTATCATTCATATTCATATATCATAGCTATCTATGTATTTTATGGCAATAAGCTAAGAGAGAAATAAAGATATCCCTGACATCAGAAACTAATCACATGTTCATAGCTAGGCTATGTTCTTCGCCAGTTAGATATAAACAATCTTACAGAACATAAACATCATACAGCATGGTAAAGTGAGACAAAAACATCATCACTGTGGAAACTACAGAATACCAAATATCCCCTTTTCTCAGTGAAAATAATGGTTACTACTTGTTTACTAATTACAGTTTTATCCAGGCTCTAATTTGCCCTCCATATAGATAAGATTTATTAAGAAATCCAATCATAGATCTGTCCCCATTTTCTGAAAGCCCCTGATCTAGAGCATATCTCTGCTTCCTTGGACCTCCCCCAAATTATCAAACCAAAGTCCCAAGCCCGTAAGTTCTTTCTCACATCCTCTGAGCCCATGATCACCCATGGTGAGGGTTCTCTCTTACTGCAATGAACCATACACCCATATCAATTGACCACTGTTATGTTCCTGTTGATTTTCAGCTGAAGGGCTTTGACAAGGCATATTATATAGATAGATAGATAGATGATAGATAGATATATAGGTAGATAGATCATGCATAAAGAAGTTTAGAATGTGTCACATTTCTGTGTAACTATATATATATCAATTTCTTGAATGCTAAAAGAAAATGATACTTGTTATATTAGCAGTGGCAGGATTTCTTGTGTGTCAGTGTACAGTTCTTTAAAGTTCTGTATGAACTAAAGGAAACTGAGACCTTCACATTCAAATAATATGTCTCTTTTGGGACTGCTTGAGTGAGCAAAACAATGATACTTCATGTTACATTTAAAATTTTCTGAGCTCATTGACTTACTTCCACTCAGATGGGTTATCTACATAACAGGTAAAGTTCCAACATCACCCATGTTAACCTAGTAATAATTCAGTACAAATCTTGTAAAGGTAAAGTGGGTCATTAATTTACCATTTTTTAACAATGTCTGAAGAGATTATTTAAATAATGATTTAAGAAGGCAAAAGGATGGATTATGCATTAAACAAACACCGTGGAAAACAGTATACTAATTTTATGAAAATTTACTGACAAATAACAATTGGAGTTAATATTATGAGTACTTGTTGTGAAGGAGATGTTACCACCTTCTCTATTCTTTTTAGATAAGACACTTTGAACAGCAGCATTACACTGATATAATTATACAGAACTTCTGCATATAGCTAAAGTATGGTTCTAGCATTAACGACTGAACTTCAAAAACTTATTAACAAAGCCTTTGGAAGAGAGAGACTATTATCATGGGGTCTGGTCCAAACCTACAGAGAATTATTAAAATGAGGCAGGAGAGGAGAATTAGATAATTCTAACCTTTTTATTTCAAATATACTTCAATCAAATTGTTCACCTCGTGACCCTATGATGTGCAAGGTCTAGTTCTAGAGCTAATGCTCATAAGCAATGTCAAAATATCAAGTTCATTCACTACAAATAATGATAGCATCAGTCAATTCAGTGGAAAAGCCATTTTAACCAAAATTTCTTAAAAGAAAAGCAGTGATATTAGGAAAGAAATTACCAGTTTTTTTCTACCACTATAAGTCTACATTTTAATTTTACTATATCATAAAAACATGAAGGGAGAATAGTAAATAATATTATTATTATACAGGAAAGTTAAGATTTTCTTAAAATCTAAAAGGCATTGAATACTTGCCTATATAATGAACTTTTGAAAATATTAAGTAATTATATTAAATATGTTTAATATAATATATTTAATATATGAAATTGATATATTATATTAAATATATTAAATAATATATTTAATATAATATATTTAAATATAATTTTTAAATTATATTAAATAATATTAAATAATATAATAATGACAGGCAACACATTCTGTATTTTCCAAGTTAAAACTGAAAAGTTCTGCTGTTGGTTTTAAATGAAAGCATTATTTTAAGTTTAAGATATTAAGATTTTATTATATGTAATGAATTTGTACCAAAAAACATTTCACTATATTTTCCCCTCTTTTATGAATTTCTTTTTTCTCTTCTTTACTGGTATTTCTTTTAATGTAGGTTTATTAAAATATTTTGATATATTGTCATTTTTTTTTTAATGCAAGGGGGAAAGAAATAGCTTTCCTTTTCTTTCAAAAGGTAATCATTTTCCTTTGTAAAACACTGTGATCAGTGCAGATGCAATTGGCTAAATGTGAAAACCTTAGGCAATTAGTAGAAAATTCAATGTGTTTTATTATATAAATGAAATACTTTAGCTCCTGAATTATGTAAATATTAAAGAAAAGTTGATTGTTATAACACATGTATGCTGATATCAAACATGATTTATAGAAAAATGATGCTAATTAAAAATAGACATTTTCTATATCACTTTGTAATTGTTTACTTCAGATTCAGTATAAAATAATAAAACTGGATAAGAAAATTATTTAAGCATATTAGTAATATTTAAATGTACCAATTGGTCAAAATCTTGATACAGTGATTTGAATGTTAATGTTATAGTTCTTAAATAAGAGCAAAGTGTTGCATTTGTTGCCATTATCATAGTGAAAATGCACTTCTAATACTAACTTGTGCTCTGTGTACATCTGTTGATTGCCTCTTAAACAATTCCTTCAAGATACTAATTTTTTTTTTTAGAAAATCTCTGTATTTAATATATCTCATTACATAGAATTATATATTAAGAATAGTAGAAATATATGAAATCAGTTATTATACTTTCTTTGTTTCACTTTTTCAATACTTGATTATAACCTTAAACTAACATACTTTATCTAGATTTCTATGGTTTCCTTTTCTTTTCTTCTTAATGAGGCCCATACTGATGTTTTTAGTGTTGCCGATTTGTGAAAACTTGGGAAAATCCACTGAGTAAGCAGGCTTATTTTTTGAAATTGCCCCAAGATTTCTAGGCTTCTAAGCATAATTAAAGTTAATGAAGAAAAATATTAATTGCTCTACTTAAAAGCACTATTCAGGGGCTTACAGAACTTGAACAAGTCAATATATGAGATACTCAATCTCTTAACAATCTCAAATGGTAAGCATGCAATTGCTCTAAATCCACATTCCCTCTTTCTCAGCATGCCAGACGCAGGCTGAAAACTCAATGGTGTTGGTAGCTCACCTGTGCTACCCACTCTATTCATCCTTCTAACTTTCAGAGATCCTTTCTGTTGACATGCAGGGGTGCTCTCTGTCCACTGTTGAGTATACACCTGCCTTCAGAAGCAGCACATTTCACTTTTTGCAAATATCTGAGGGAAATCAGTGTGTTGCTCTATGAAGGAAATAAATGCTGAAAAGATCAACAAGACAAATGGGTTGCCATAACATGTAAGTTACAAAATGAAAGGAACTTATTTACATTTATGCTTTTCACCTGTTATATATGTTTGAATAAGACTTATGACTTTGTGAAATTAACATTTGTTAAGTGGAGCAGAGGGTGCCAGATGGTGAGCTGTGGTTCAACAAAAGACCACAAGAGGGATTGAGATGGAGAAGTTTATTAGTCACAGGTCTTGGGGGAAGTACATGGAACACCTCGAGGGACCCCTCAGGGAGGTGAAGCCAGAGTGCAGGCAGAGAGAGCGACAGGACCTGGGGTCCTTCATTAGGGTCTGTGGGTGGAGAGCTTTGGAGTTCCCAGGCCAAGGCACAATTGGTCAAGTCAAACAAAAAAGAGCAGGGTTTTAGTAAGCTCCACGGGGGTCTCATCTTAGAGGCACACAAGGGGAAGGCCCTAAGAGGTAAGGGTGACTTTTGATCCCAAGGGCTGTTGGGAAACTCGTAACAGGAATTTAAATTTGCTTGTGACTCTGCAAGCTGTTTCCCAGGGCATGGGGTTGCGTAAGGGGCTAGTGTCAGTTTAAGGCCCTTGCTGCTGTTTGGCCAAACCAAATGGTTGTCAAGGCAACAATACCATGGAGCAGCTTAGCTAAACTCTAGACAATAAGTAAAGATGTATATGTATGTGTATATGTATGTGTGTGTATATATATATACATGCATAAATAAGAATATGTTTTAGTTTATATTAATTTATACATATATAAAACAAAAAATATTATAACCAAGCAAGATAAAATGGTATCAAAAAAGGAGGAAATGAAAGAATAAAAAGAGATTCTTTCTCTGCCTCCCTTCATTTGTTCCTGTCTAATTTTTCACCTCCTACATTCTATAATTTACCAGATAAAAACATATCATTAGCCCATTCTTAACAAAAACATTTATGTTACAAATTTCTCTGTAAAAAAATGTTTGGTAAAGACAACACACTCTATAAATTATAAACATTACTTCTGTATTGTTCATTTTTAAGCTTCCCAACAAAATGAAAATACTGCTCAATGGCTTCTTAAATTTACTCAGTACATGTGTAGTTTTTGAAAGCTGTAATTAGGCCTAAACATAGGGACTCTGGAATATCTTATATCTATTCTTTTCAGTATAGATTTATTACTTGTTTCTAACTGGTTGTTATTGGAAAGCTATTCTTTTTCTAATGTTTCTCAACACTAGTTTCAGAAATGGTAGAAGAGCAATAACTTCAAGAGTTAGAGGAGATTCCAGTTAGTTAATTAACTCAACTCCTTAATTAGATGATGACTCTGAGGCATAAATGAAAATTAACTGACTCTACCACAACACTCCCGTTATAAGTTTAAATATAATAGTAATAACAATAGGCGACATTTATCGAGTGTGTTATTCACTACTTTAAAACATTTTAAATACAGTATCTTCTTTAATGCTTAAATTAAAGCTAAGACAAATACGATTATCCTAAGAGTGTAAAGAATACAGTTACTAAATGGATTATTTTTTTAATCTACTAATTTGGCTCCCACACCTCCAATTTTACTACTGTGTGTTGTTCTGGTTATAAATGACTTGGGTTTTAAAGGTCCCAGGTATGACACACTGCTCTTGACATTTTTAAAACTAAGAGAAGAACCACGTCTTTCCTTCCAAATTTAGTTTTCATGAAGAAATTATCCATAATCTGAAGTTTCTGCAATTATTATTTTATTGATGAAATACCACATTACAATCTTTTACAGAATGTTTTTCATCTACATATACATATTCTGTTTAATATAATAGTGTGCATACTTTTATCCTTTTCATGAACAGATTCCCAAATTACCTCTACCGCAGAATCCTGGTCTACAGAGTGTCCAAGATATTTGACTATTACCTCTAACCCAGGTTTTCTCAACTTTTTAAATGAATGATAATTCTGCCCTATCTCCCATCCCCAACACACATACATCCCAGGAAGTAATGTCCCAGGTGTGATTTTCAAATCAGATGGATGCATGCATTCTGTGCTGTTTTCTAAATGAATTTTGGTTGAGCCCACTTACCACGTGTAACATCTCTCACTCTGTACTTTGGAGTTTCCCACTCCCCCCATCACAACTTCCACCACTACTGCTGCTAGTGATATTCTACTGATTCTTAAAACTCAATTAATCTATTTGGTATCATATCTGAAAGATGATATATTCTATCTGCAGAAACTGTGGTATTAGGGAAAGGGCACTGGATTAAACATCAGGCCAACTGGGTCCCTCCTTTAGCTTCACTCTTTGTTAGTTATATGAATTTAGGTAATAAATATGGCCCATATTAGCTGATACATGTTCACAGTTTACAAAATGGTTTAACATGCATGAACTTATTTGATTGTCCCATGCTGTGGGTTACCTGTCATTATTATTTCTGGGCTTACATATTTGAAACCTGAAGTTTAGAGAGATTATATGATTCCACCCAAACTTTTACCCAGACAAAAAAAGTGAACCCAGGCAGAACTCTAGGACTTCAGGTTTCAGATATAGGCCTTTCTTGGACATACCACACTTTTCTTGATTATGTGGCATTGGAATTGCAGCTGATAATCAAATGAAATATTATATCTAGAAGTAGTCGGTAAACTGAAATAATATACAGAATAAAATATTTTTTCTATTAAATCAATTTCTAAAGAAATATTGCATTTATTTTTTACTTTATATGTACACAAATTAGAAAATATAATTAATTATAAATTTTTATTCATTATAAAAATAAAACCAACAGTAGTTCTTCACTGTTTCACTCAGAGAATTTACTGTTAATCTACAATCACACACATACACACAAATACACATACACACACATACACAGCAATGTATCTGCTATGCAGTCTTAGTTATTGAAATATACATAGCAGAAAACTATTTAGAAACTACATGTTAATATTTGTGTTAAGATATCTATTCTGATAACTGTCATTCAGTAGTCTTAGGGTGTGATGGTTGATTTTATGTGTCAACTTAGAATGTGTTTTTGGATGAGGTTAACATTTAAATAGTGACCTTTGAGTAAGTAGATTGTCCTCCATAATGTGGTTGGGCCTCCTTAAATCAGTTGAAGGCCTAAATGGAATAGAAGACTGGCTTCCCCGAGCAATAGGGAGTAAGAGAGAAGTCACAAGAGATTTCTTTTGGACTTTATCTGCACCATCAGCTCTCCTGAGTCTCCAGCCTGCTGTCCCACTCTGCAGATTTTGGATTCACCAGTCTCCATAAAGACATGAGCCAATTCCTTAGTATAAATCAATTTCTCTCTGTCTGTCTCTCTGTCTCTGTCTCTCTATATACATATATATGTATGTGTATACATATATACATATTCCACAACACTTCACAGGCAGTAAACATTTATTTCTGAAATAATTTTTATAACTGTTACATATGCAATTTGAAATAAAATTTAAGATAGAAATTCTGAAATCAGTACAAGTGTCTACATTGCTTCAAAGCCCAAGTTTTGATTGAATATTTCCACATCACAAAGGCACTTTATTTTTAATAATGTTTCTCTTTTTTAAAATAGACAAAAAATAAACTAGAATGATTTATGGATTTATGGAGCATGTCATATAATTTAGAGGTTTCTGTTTTCTTAATATTGCTTTCTTCCAAAAACATTTTTTCCATTCCCTCCAAAAGGTACATTTCTTTTCTGTAAGTAAAAGTTACTATTTTTTTCTATTTTTGTGATTTATCTTTTTCATCCTTTCGTATCAATAGTTTCATCAAGAATGTCACTGGTTCTCTGCAAAGTTTCCTTTAAAGAAAGGGTACAAACATAAATGTCACAAGTCTATCAAAAATTTTGAACAAAATCTTTTGGAGGAATGTATAATTAAAAAGAAGACAAAAAATCAGAAATCTTTGGAGAATCAATGACCCTAGGGACAGTTTTTAAATTATTGAAGTTATTGTGTTGGCCAAAAATTTCGTTTGGGTTTTTTGTAACATCGTACAGAAAAAACCCGAACGAAATTTTTAGCCAGCCCAAAAGTTTTGTTTCTTGAAAGTAATTACACTGTTTCACCTGGAATTTTTGAAAGCTGATATATATTGTGGAAGAACAGTTTTAATATAACTCAACTTATGTTTCTGTCAAATGTAATATAACTAGTATTATAAAAGTAAAAATGATACAAGAATTTGACATGACGTAGGAACAAAGTACATCTCTATATCATTTTTAAAATTAGATGAGCATGTAGCCAGACCTATTCATTGCCAAAATGAGAACAGGCCTGGATTTGCTCTGTAGCTTTGGATAATCAGGAACTTTGTTGACATTTGTCCTTACTTCCTAGCAGGGAAACCCTAAAACCTGGTAATGTCCTGTGTAATAGAAGTGTCTCTGTTATTCATGATGAGACCGTCAGATTAGATGAGTTTATGATAATGAAGGGGTGGGTCCCTAGATAGCTTATGCAAACAAGATGACTCAGGATGCGGGTTGGCCCTGTCAGAAAGTACAGCCATGTGATTAGAAGTGTGGAAATTTGAGACAGGTGATATAAGCCTGACCTCTGGGTAGGGGATGGGGGCTGGAATTTGAGCTCAAATCATGTGACCAATGATTCAATCAATCATTTTTATGTAACGAACCTGAAGCTTGAGGCAACTTTCCTGGTTAACAATATTCTGTGCATCCTTCTGGGAGGATGACACCTCCTGACTCCAAAGAGAAAGGACACAGGAGCTTCAAGTTTGAGTCCTCCTAGACCTCACCATATGTATCTCTTCTTTTCACTGGCTCAGATTTGTATCCTTATTGCTATAATAAAATTTTAATCATAAGTATAGCACGTTGAGTGAATTATCGTACCTGAATGGTTAGTAAGAAGCCCAGGATTTGTAGCCAATTGCTCAGAAGTACAGATAGCTTGGGATCCCCTAGGCTAGCAGCTGGTTTCTGAAGTGAGGGCAGTCTTATTAAAGAGCGTATCCTTAACCTGGGAAATCTTCACTAACTCCTGCAACTTAGTGTCAGAAGTCATTGTAGCTACCATGACAGTCACAATTTTCCTGATTTATACACTGTAAATCTATTGTCAGGCACAAGCTTTTGGTCATGCAACTTATTATTCCCATCGTCAAATCAGAGACTTTTTGTTCAATAGTGTATTACCTTGTATTTAATTACTTTGGTTGCAAGTTTGGATAACATGTCCTGAATAGGTAACAGAATCAGTCAAAGCAAGTTTCATTTCTACACAGCAATAGCTACTCTTGGCTTTTCCAGTTTAGTAAACTGCCCAATATCTTGCAATTACTAAACACACTCTAATTGACTCGAATGGTAGAGTCAGAATCAGTTAGATTCTTTTGAAGCTGGACTTACATCATTACAACTTGAAGGTATAATTTAATTCTCTTGATCAGGTTCTATTAGAGAGTGGAAAGACTTAGTGAAATTAAGACCTTAAAATACATTTTTAGAATTATTTTTTAATCAAAACTTCTCAGTAAAATGGAGCAATACATTAAATGTTGGGTAATATGAGTTTTAACAAATAGAATTAACCTGTTTGTGAACAAAAAAAAACCGATCATGCATTGCATTATCCCTTGAATTTAGGTAAAATATACTTTAATATATTTGAAAATACAATTAACAATAATTGCTACCATAACTACAACTTTTTTTTTTTTTTTTTTTTTTTTTTTGCGGTAACGCGGGCCTCTCACTGTTGTGGCCTCTGCCGTTGCGGAGCACAGGCTCCGGACGCGCAGGCTCAGCAGCCATGGCTCACGGGCCCAGCCGCTCCGCGACATGTGGGATCTTCCCAGACCGGGGCACGAACCCGTGCCCCCTGCATCAGCAGGTGGACTCTCAACCACTGCCCCACCAGGGAAACCCTGGCTGCAGTTTTGACAGTAGACCCCAGGAGCACATGATTTGAAATAAGGAAACCAGTAAGTAGGAGCCTCTTGCAATAACCAGGAAAGATGTTATATAGATTGGACTATGGTAAAAGCAGCATATGTGATAAGAAATGTTCAAGTCTAGTTATATTTTGACAGCTGACAGGATTTGTGGACAGATTGAACTGTAGGTTGTGAGAGAAAAGTGAGTTTAACATCAATCTGATTTATTTAACAAAAATAGATGATGATTTTATCTAAGACTGTTTCAGCCTAAATGGATGGGTGGTCATAATTTTCCCCTCTTTATTACTATTGCAAATTTTATTGACAGTTATTCCTACTGAATCATCACTGTGATCCTCAAATATGGAGAAGGGAGACTGGTCTGCAGTTTTTGGTGACCATGAAATAGTATCCCAATTCTGTGGTCAACATTTTGATGGAGACTTGTAATGAATTTCAAAGACTTTTTATTGTACTTTTTCTTCTCTATGATCTGACATATTTGAAATAGCACTGGAGTAATGAGTTACTTTTAGTTTTGATAGAAGTTAAATGTGAAATTGTAGAATTCATGCTTTCAAAGAAAGGAAACTTGAAAAAATTTTTTCTGTTTCTTCTATAACTAAAAAATCCACTTAGGTTTTTCTACTCTTCTTTGGTCAATATTTTTAGTATATATCACCTCATGAACCCCCAATTATTATTAAATGTTTTTATACAGCACTATGCAAAGATATCTCTGAGGAATTTTTTTAAATTTTCACTGAATTTTGTTGTTCCCCAAATTTCATTTATTAGTTTACAAATTTGTAGTCCTTCTCTTTTTCTTCTTACATGAATTCTGTCTATGTGTTAGAAAATTCAAAGACCGAATTCTTGAATTTATCTGAGAGTGTTACTGTCTTTCTATTTTCCTATTCATTATTTCCTGACTTAATCATTTATCCCTCCCTTCCATTTTTCTTAGATTATTATGTTTTCTCTTCTAAATTCCCTTTAAACTTTGATTGTATTGCTCTATTGTTTTGAAGCATCTGATATTGCTTTAGAGAATTCTACTCTTAGTGTTCTTCCCTCTTTATGCACAGAGGTGATATTCAAGTATTGGGTAATTGAAATGGCACAGGCACCAATCAATCAGAAAGGGCAATTGCCCATGCACAATGAGGCTGTCTCAGGGTGCAGTAGTGGAATACAGCACTGTTTATGGATGCTTTAGTCTTTCTGCTTGAATACTTCAAGGAATTTTTGATTATCTCTAAACCCCAGAAAGTTTCTTAAGACCTGTCTCAATGCTAACAGATCCATCTATCTTACAGTACAATATGAACTCTTTCAGTATATTGATTAACCCTCAAACGTGTGCTTGAAACATTTTTTCAAATGCTTTTATTTTATTTTCCTCTTAAAGGGTATTCACTGTAAGTATATATTCTCCCTTATTTGTCCTCTATAGCTGTTATTTTTTCCATATTCTTTTTCACAAGTTATTTTATATTTCATTTTTGTTCCCTTTTCAACCCCCATTCTACATTTTTTTTTTACTATCTCTAAAAATTTGCTGTTTCTGTGCTGATATTTTTCTCTTTAATTTCTTTTCTGAGTTCTATCAGCTAATATTTTGTCTCATCTATTCACCCATTATACCTTCTCTGAATTTTTATATCCAAGCCTTGAATTCTATATTCAAATCCCTCAATTTTAAAGCAGTATATTTTGTATCTTGACTTTTAGTTGCTTTACTGCTCTATTCTTGTGAAGTGCTCTTCACCATCAATTTGATTGCATTGTTCCTTTATCTTTTTTTTAAAAATCATGCACTATCATTTACTTGATTCTGTGCTGGTTCCACTTGGTTTATTAATAATTTTTGAATAAGACTGTTCCTGCCAGACCAGCAATTGGCAGTTGTTTCATGTGAGGAATGGAAGACGTAGATCTGTAGTAGTGAAAAATATCCCTCATTCTTAGTGAAATATTTTTGTTTTGTGGCCTTGAGTGACTCTATGTGTGTGTGTGTGTGTGTGTGTGTGTGTGTGAGAGAGAGAGAGAGAGAGAGAGAGAGATAGAGAGGGAGAGAGAGAGAGAGAGAGGGATTACTTTTTCTCAAATTACAGAGATCTGGAGCTATTAGACTAAAAACCATTCCTAATTTTACTCTTTAGTATGTCCTTACAGGTTGCTTCTTACAGAAAATGATGATTTCCCACATACTGCTTTCTGCAGAAAATGATAATTTTATGGATTTAAAAAACTTTTTAAAAGTTTATTGTTATTATTTTACAAAATAAAAATTTATAAAATTTTTGATATATTTTGCAATTTATTGCAAGATTGTGGAATGCCCATTAGAATATTGTGAAGTAATTTTTTTTAGTGAATACTCTGTTCCATTTGAATGATTAATTTCCTCTCTAGCCTTCTTATATTTTTGGCTTCTTTGTTTCAGGGTTATTGTTTTATGATATGGGCTCTTATAAAGTCACATGGAGTCATTCTAAACACCATTCTCCTTTGCCTTTCTCTTATAAGGATTCTAGACGACTGAAATATTTGATTTTCAAGCCTCCCTTTCAGCTAGAAGTAGCCACATATACATTCTTGCCATGTGATGTAGGAAGAAGTCTCTGTAGAAGCTTTTTCTCCATGATTAAAATAAACCAGTCACCTTTTTCATCATTCTTTCTTTCCGCCTGAACTAGGAATGTCGTTCCTGGAGCTGCATTGCCACCATGAGGCCACAAGGGAAAAATAAGTCGAATAATAAGTATTCTAGAGAAAGGATAGGATTCAGAGTCTTTAATAACATGCTGGACCTTTCTGAAAGGCCTACTTCCATACTTTTCTATATGTGAGTAAAAATAACCTCCTCTCTAATTATGTTGGTAAGTTATGGCTCTTCTGTGACTTATTACTTCTGTGAATTGATAGAGGAATTTCCTGTTTCATACACAGAACTTTCTAGGAATAACTATTTTGAGTTCTAAATACCTTTCCAAGTCTTAAAATCAACCAGTTCTTTTGGACACTTGAGCCTCTCTTGTGTTCTGCCAGATACACAGGGCTGCTCGTGGCCACAGCTCCCCTCTCTCTGCACATATTCTAGGTCAGCATTTCTCCCATGATGTGCCTTTATTAGAACTTTCTATTAATATTCCTTCAATAAGGAATTTGTTGAAATGTCATCTTTGGTGGATGCTTTTTCATTCTCTTTGCTGCTTGTATACTGTGTGTGTGTTTCAATAAAACTTTAATGTTCTTCATTCTTTTGTTTGACCCATATTTCTACCTGATATCACTTTCTTCTGCCTGTAGGATTTCCTTCAACATTCCTTGTAGTGATAGTCTGCTGGAGATATATTCTTTTCACTTTCTAGCTCCTAAGTCTTCACCTTGCCTTTGTTATTGAAAGATACTTTCACTGAGTATAGAATTCTGTACTGGTGGGTGTTTCCTTTCAACATTTTGCCCCACTCCCTTATTACATTCATTACATTAAAGAAGACTTCTACTGTCATTCTCATCTTTGTTCCCATTTATATAATGTGTCTTTCTACTCTGGCTGCTTTTAAGGATTTTTATCAGGGTTTTAGAGCAGTTTGATTATTATGTGTCTTGGTGCAGTTTTCTTCATGGCTCATGCAATGATTTTGATGAGTTTCTTGAATATGTGCATTTATAGTTTTCATCTAATTTGGAATTATTTTTGCCATAATTTTTTCAAGTAGTTTTTCTGACACTCCATCCCTCCTTTAAGGACTTCAATTACACATATATAAGGCTCTTTGAAGCTATCCCATGATTCACTGATGCTCTTTTCATCCATCCTTTTCCTTGATTCTTTTTTTTTTTTTTTTTTTTGCGGTACGCGGGCCTCTCACTGCCACGGCCCCTCCCTCCGCGGAGCACAGGCTCCAGACGCGCAGGCCCAGCGGCCATGGCCCACGGGCCCAGCCGCTCAGTGGCACGTGGGATCCTCCCGGACCGGGGCACGAACCCACGTCCCCTAGCATCGCCAGGCGGACCCTCAACCACTACACCACCAGGGAAGCCCTCCTTGATTCTTTTTTAACATCCATCTTCATGTTGGATAGTTTCTATGTCTTCAACTTTACTATTTATACTTTAAAAAATTCTACTTTTGTTTTGAGTCTAAGGAGAGAGACTATTGTTTAGCCCCTTTTGCTAATTGATATTTTCTAGTGGCAGTGTAATAATATATGAGGAGATAAAGAGTACTAATACTGTGAAAAGGAAGCAATTTCTCTTTCTGTTTTCTATCTGGTTGTCTGTGTGCATGTGTGTGTGCAGGTGTGTGTATATATATTATATATTATATATATATTATATATTATATATTATATATGATATATATACATTGGTTCTAACCATTTTATTAAATTTATATTATATATCATATGTTATATATATGTATGTATAGTGGGAGAGATTTGAAAGTAATATACTGGTTTTGGATGGTAAGAATGAAATAAAATATTTCATATATTATACATCAGTTCATTTTGTGTTAAATACTCAAATAAATACTTTATCACAATAATTTGCTTTTTAATTTCAATTTTTATAACGAGAAAACATTTAAAAATTTATGTAGAAATATAACATATTAACTTTATCAGGAAAAATTTTAAAAAGAAGGCTACAAAAGAAAATATTAAAATATATAAAAAATAATGTAGAAATTCAAGAGTTTGGAAAGAAGATACACTGCAAAGTCCTGGCCAACACACAACAGACAAAGACTTGATGACTCTGGAATTTGGGAAGGTGAAAGAAATTATCTGACACCTCACTAATTCGAAAGGGAAAATCAGAGTAGCTATGTTGAGAAAATCAATGGATTGATTTCCTTGGGGTACCAGGCACAGAATTCTGTGATATAAATTATTATTAACACTTGATCATACATTAAAGTTGTTTCCTACATAATTCAAAAAATAATTAATTATAAATAAAATATTTCCTCATTACAGATCTTTAATTAGAGCATAAATATGTAATAAATTATATATTAAATATTTCAGTAAATATTGTAATAAATTTTTGTTGATGTATAGTTGATTTACAATAGTATGTTAGTTTCAGGTATACAACATACTGATTCAATATTTTTATAGATTATACTCCATTTAAAGTTCTACAAAACAATAGCTGTACTTCCCTGTGCTGTACAATATATGCTTGCTACTTATCTATTTTATACATAGTAGTCTGTATCTCTCAACCCCATACCCCTATCGTGCCTCTCTCCCCTTCACTCTCCCCACTGGTAACCACTAATTTGTTCTCAATATTCTATTTTGTTATATACATTCATTTGTTTTATTTTTAAGTTCCACATAAAAGTGATAACATAGATTATTTGTCTTTCTTTGTCATACTTATTTCATTAAACATAATATTCTTTAGACCCATTCATGTTGTTGAAAGCAGCAGAATTTCATTATTTTTAATGACTGATTAGTATTCCATTGTATGTATATACCATTTCTTTTTTATGCATCCTGCTGTTGATGGATGCTTGGTTGCTCTCACATCTCGGCTATTGTAAATAATGTTTCTATAAACATTGGGGTGCATATATCTTTCCAAATTGTGTTTTTGTTTTCTTTGGGTATATACCCAGGCGTAGAATTGCTGGATCATATGGTAGTTCTGTTTTTAATTTTTTGAGGATCCTCCATACTGGCTGGGAATTGACATTCCTACCAACAGTGTACAACGGTACCCTTTTCTCCACATCCTTATCAACATTTGTTATTTGGGATCTTTTTGATGATAGCCATGCTGACAGGTATGACACGATATCTCATTGTGATTTTGATTTGCATTTTTCTGATGATTAGAGATGTTGTGCATCTTTTCATGTGCCTGTTGCCTATCTGTATGTATTCTCTTGGAAAAATGTCTATTCAGTTCTTCTGCTCATTTTTTAATCAGGTTGTTTGTTTTTTTGATATTGAATTGTATGAGCTATTTATATATTTTGAATGAGGGTATTGGTCATATCATTTACAAATATTTTCTCCCATTCAGTAGGTTGTCTTTTTGTTTTGTCAATGGTTACCTTTGATGTGCAAAATCTTTTAATTAGGTTCCATTTGTTTATACTTGCTTTTATTTCTTTTGCCATAGAAGAGAGATCCAAAAGATATTTCTACAATTTATGTCAAAGAGTGTTTTCCACTAGCAGTTTTATGTATTCAGGTCTTACATTTAGGTCTTTAATCCATCTTTGTGTTTATTTTTGTATATGGTGTGAGGAAATGTTCTAATCTCATTCTTTTACATGTAGCTGTTCAGTTTTCTCAGCATAACTTATTGAAGAGACTGCCTTTTCTCCATTGTATATTCTTTCCTCCTTTGTTGTAGATTAATTTACCATAGGTGTGTGGGTTTATTTCTGGGCTCTCTACTCTGTTCCATTGATCTATGTGTCTTTTTTTTTTTTTTTTGCCAGTACCATGCTGTTTTCATTAGTGTAGCTTTGTAGTATAGCCTGAGGCCAGGGAGTGTGATACTTCAAGCTTTGTTCTTTATCTCAAGATTGCTTTGGAAATTTAGGGTCTTTTGAGGTTCCATATAAATTTTAGGATTATTCTTTTAGTTCTGTTAAAAATCTCCTGGGTATTTTGCATGGAATTGCATTAAATCTGAAGCTTTGAGTAGTATGGACCTTTTAACAATATTCGTTTTTCCATTCCAGGAACATGGGATATATTTCTATTTCTTTGTATTATTTTCAAATTCCTTCTTCAACGTTTTATAGTTTTCAGACTATAGGTATTTTACCTCTTTGGTTAAGATTATTCCTAGGTATTTTATTCTTTTTGATGCAATTTTAAACAGTTGTTTTCTTGTTTTCTCTTTCTGATAGTGCATTATTAGTGTATAGAAAAGTAACAGATTATGTATATTAATCTTTAATAAGCTCTTCTTTATGTTTGGTAGAATTCCACTGTGAAGCCCTATGTTCCTGGACTTTGGTTTGCTGGGACTTTTTTGTTACAAATTCAATTTCACTATCATGAATCTTGAGTTAAGAGGTTTTATAACAGTATGAGTCTACAATATCTGAAAATATAATGAAGCATCAATGATAACATGTTGTAAATATTTACTATTTTTGACTGATTTGAAAAATGTTTCATAATATGAAAGTCAAGGGTACTATATTATAATAATGATAATCTAGACCAGTGGTCAGTAAACTTTTACTAAAAAGGGCTATTTAGTAAATATTTTAGGTGCTGCTGGCCACAATGTCTTAGCAAGAAAGCAGCTCTACATGATATACAAACAAATGGGTTTTGCTGTTATTTACAAAAACTGTGATATGTAGAATTTGGTTTGAGGGCCATAACTTGTCAATGCTTGATCTACCAGATGAATGTAATGTGAACTAAGGATTTTTTTCTCTTGTAAAACCACATGGCCAGGGGCTTCCCTGGTGGCGCAGTGGTTGAGAGTCTGCCTGCCGATGCAGGGGACATGGGTTCGTGCCCCGGTCCGGGAAGATCCCACATGCCGCGGAGCGGCTGGGCCCGTGAGCCATGGCCGCTGAACCTGCGCGTCCGGAGCCTGTGCTCCGCAATGGGAGAGGCCACAACAGTGAGAGGCCCACACACCGCAAAAAAAACCAACCAAACAAACAACAAAATGGCCAAATTTGACACGTGATGTAAAATTGCAGGGGCTCTAGATTTGCCCTCACTTGAAGTCAAATCACAACTCTACCTTTTGCAAGACAGTTGACTTTTGGTAATTACTTCCTTCTCTCTTATTTTCATCTATAAATGGACAGGATAGTAATATCTACCACATAGAGTTGTATAAAAATTAAATAATATAATTAATTTAAAGCACTTAAAAAATATCTGACACATAGTGCATGCTTCATAAATATTAAATATTATTGGTATATCATTTTAGTAGTTATAGACTTATGATAAAATGTATGACACAAAATTAATTCCTAATACTATGCAAACATATTCAGCATACTTTTCAGAATCAACCATATAAGCAAATTACTATGTTAAGTAAAAATTGGAGAAAGATCTTCAACAACAGAACTGGAAATCCTAAATATAACTCTCAAGTTGACCTGAAAATATGTATATTCATTAAATTAAGAAAGTAAGTCACCACAACAGCATTTTTAATACACGCAACCTATGTTTTTGGACATCTGTGTCACTGTGTAGATAAGACAAATGTATTAAGGAACATGTATCTATTTATGCCCAAGTCAATTTTCCAGAGTCTTAGGAGGGAGCACAGTCCTGCTACCACTTTGATTTCAGATTTCCGGCCTCCAGAATTGTGAGAAAAATAAATTTCTGCTGTTGTAAACCACCAGTCTGTGGTAATTTGTTATAGCAAACTAATACAGTTCCTAAGTACCTAAAAAGCACAGTATATTCATTCCTAATTTTCAGTTAGTTGATATTTTAATCTTTTGTCCATATTATAGGTTTACTCTGACTTCTGATACAGCTAATGCACCCTTACAAAAGATGCATTGGGATTTCAGAAGAAAAAAGTATTCCAAAATATGGTCGGCAAAAACCATAAGAATTCCAGGAAGTCCATATCTTATAAGTCTAAAATTTTTAAGTACATAGTCAGATAGAGTGACTTACACATAAAGAAAACAATTTTAGACAAAGAGCTGAAATTCTTATAAAACTATAAAAAGTTAATTTAAGAGAATGAAAACATGGAAATCACTCTGCTTCCTGAAAAATAAACCTGTCTCTGTAATTTAACTCATAATTTCAAAAGAGATATACATTTTTGGTATTTTATGTATGACTAAGAATTTTGATGTAAAGGGGATTTGGTCTATATAATTGCAAATTTACAACAAATTGTGTTGTATTTGTTTTTATCAGTTTTAGAATAACAATGCAGTTAAATCAGACTTGTTGGATATGAATTATTTGTATCATTCATATTTTTGCAGTTAATATATTTTTAATCACCACTGAGTTCCATTTTATGTAAGAATAGATGCTTTTCTGTCAGAATAAGCCTTTTTTCAGGCTCCCAGCTTTTCACAGCAGAATGTTGTGCATCTTTATACTGAAGAATAAGAACTTAACTTCAGTCAGTAACACAAAATATTTATTAGGATACAAGGCACTCATGTGACAATGTGACAATAAACTGGTTTCTTTTCAGTTTATGCCAAAATTGTCACTGAGATCATTATTATTTGAAAGAAAGTCTGGAGGTATTGCTAATTAGCTATTCTTTCAGATCTCTGGTTTTTAAGTGTTAGTTTGCTTAAAAATCATTTGTGAGTCTTGTTAATATTCAAAGTCTTTGTTCTCTCATTTAATAAAGGTTGAGGAGGAGGGTCACATTTATGGTCTCTCTTTTTTAAAAAATTTCCCTCTTGACCCACAGGAGGGGAAATTTATTCCTTCTCTCTTTGTCCTCATCCTCTTGCTTCTGCCTTCATCTGTGGCCAATCATCCATCACCAGCTGCTCTAGATTCTCTAATTGGAAGGTTTCTAAGATGCTTATAAGCCCAGGTTTTATTTATTAATGGGTGGCATCGCTGTTTCAAAGTTAAGAACCAAAGTCTACCTATCCGTTTTTTTAACCAATTTAGATCATGTTCAGAGGACGTTCTCTCATTTTTTGTTTCCATATTGTAATACCAACCTGCGTACCACTTTTCAGAGGTAAGAGCAAGCACATCTCGTAGGTCCATGTACTGGATTCAGCCCTGGAGGGCTGGGAGTAGGGTAGTTTCTGTGAGAGCCTTGTCTGATTATTGATTTGCCTATATTGGAGATTTATTTTCCTGCATATGTTTCTTTCTAAGACCGGAACAGAAATGAAATGCAGTAGTTGGGACTTAAAATTCAACGCTCTAACTGAAGCATATTTAGAGTTTTATGTCATAATGAAAGAAATATCCAAATGTAGACTATTTCTTGATGGTCAAAATATCATGTAAAAAACTTCATTATTTTGGTTAATATTCTGTGTATGTGTCTGTCTGATAAACCATGATAAAAGATTACTCATGAATTTTCCTCACAGGAAAGTTTATGTCTCCAGAGAGACCTATATACTGATGTTTATTTAAGTCTTGATATTATATAACAGATTAGCTTAAATTTTGCTTTGTTTTCTAGGAAACAAAGTTAAATATTGTTCTCGGTAATAAACAGTCACAAACATCTGCCAAGTTACAGCTAGAAATTTCCTTCCTCTTTCTAAATGTTTCTTGGAACGCCTTTTTATAGAGGAACTATCAGCAAGCTGCTAAGTGCAGCCAAGACTGACATTAAACATCAAAGAGCCTCATTATTTGGTGCCACTGCAAATCCTAGCAGCTCAATCTCAACAAGACCCTAAACTCCACCTTGCAATCTTTCTGGTCAGCACTCTCTCCCATTTCTTTACCAATTGTTTTCAGTACTTTTCTCCATTTTCATCAAATCACCTAGTTCACAGCAGATGCACTCAATTCCTATATCTCAGAGACCACTAGACAGAAGCTCCTAAACTCCATATATACAAAATCTGCCTCCACAACTATTCTTGCCTTCTTATTCTCTGTACCAAAGTAAGAGGCCTTTCCTCTGTTTTAGACGAGTCTCTGCACCTTTGTCAAGATCACATCCTCCTGGCTCCACACAGATATTGTTCCAGCAGTTATTCCTTTATTCTAGATTTTTATTCTTGCTTTTTTCTCTCAGCAATTTGGTTTAACATTTTTTAACATTTGCTATTTATTAACTACAATATACTTTTTACTATAAAATAACTGTAGAAAAATAATCACTTAAGTGTCCACAATCTAGAGAGTACAATTGTTAATATATTTTATTTTGGGAGACAGAGTTAATTGAGTCCAAATGATCCAAAGAGGTAAAATCTAGAGATCCAAGAAGACAGCAAGAGTAACTAATGGTGGCATCACCAGAAGTAACATTTAAGTAATAATTAAGTCAGGAAAGGAAAGGGAAACTCTAGAAGAATTTTGAGTGTCAAAATATGTCAGTACAAAAACAATAAATAAATAAAAACCCCATCGCTCTAAGGTCAGAAATCAGTATTAGGAAAAGGTAGGATGAGAATTGTGGGTCCAATAGGGTCAGGATTTTCTCTGGATTCTATCCTTTTTCTCATCAATGCACATTCAGTGCCTCGATTCGAGGTTGACATAGAGTATCTTCAGTACATATTATTTAACTGAGTTACCCCACAAGGTGGGAACTACAGGATTGCTGGCCGAGAGTGAGGGGGATCAGAAATGGCTGGTGGAGGAAAGAGATGATGAGTATTTGTTACAACTTTGGGAACAACTGCAACAGGAAGAACTGTATCTTGTTTCACTAACTCCCTTCTTTCAAGCTAGAAATTAGGAAATTAAGTAAACTTTTATAAAAGTTATCTTTTAAATCTGAAAGAGTAAACATTACATTGCTCTAAGAATTAATACAAAAAAATAAAAAAGAAAACACAGTTGAATGTAATTTTCCAGACTGAAAAGGGAGAAAGTTTAGTTTTTTAAAAAGTGAAAAAAATTTCACTTCTTCAAATGTAAATTAAAGAACACATTTTTAAAGTATCAATTCAATCATTAAATACATTATTAAACACATGGAGATGTTTTGTTTTTCAGTGTTCAAGAAAATACAAAGATGATCAGTATATTCTAAATTTTGAACACTCTTGTAACTGGGATAGAGGCATTTGGGAAGAATGTTTTCAGAACTTTTATAAAATTCAAAAAATAATTACAATTTTGCCAATGCAGATATTTTCTTAAATAGATAAAATGGGAAAGTTGAAATTTTTCTATAAGTATAATTATAGAAAGAGAGCTCAAGATTTATTGATATGTCAAGGAGTATGTTCTCATTGATTATTCATCTCACTGCTTAAAATGTTTTAGATGATTCTTGGTTCCTTCATGTAAGATAACTAAATCAAAACTTCTTCTCCACTCTTCCTTCCTTGCTTTTCCTTTGAAATACAAATATAAACAGCAGGAGAAGAAAGTGAAAGGGAGAGTTTTGGTTTACTCATCACAGCTGAAGAAGCAGGGTACAGAATGACACAAATAGATAGGAGTAGGGAGTAATAAGGAAACTGGGTTCATAGATGTTACTTTATATTATCATCCTTTTTCATCTCTGTATTAGTACATTTACTAATTAATAGAAAAAGAAAATTTTTGATTCTTTACCATCCATGGTTGAAAGCTTTTGTGCATTTTGTGCGAACCTTTATACCTCAAGAGTAAAATGGAAACAATGAAACAATATTATAATTTACTTTTACTTCATGTAGTCAAATTAGTAAGAAATATGCCTTCGTGAGGATCACTTTTTTTTTTTTTTCTTTTTTTGCGGAGCACAGGCTCCAGACGCGCAGGCTCAGCAGCCAAGGCTCACGGGCCCAGCCGCTCCGCAGCATGTGGGATCCTCCTGGACCGGGGCACGAACTCACGTCCCCTGCATCGGCAGGCGGACTCTCAACCACTGCGCTCCCAGGGAAGCCCAGGATCACTTTTTTATTTTGTTTATAGATGCTGTGTTTACAGAGAAAACTGGTTGAATATTTCAAACTTTAATTCACTTTTTTTCTAAGATTCTGAGTTTGGGTGCATTTCAGGCATCTATTTTAATGTCTTTTTATTCAGGTGTAACATTCTTAATGTCTGCAAAAACATACTCCTTATTTATTGTTCTATAATTCAGAAAATTGTACTTCCAAGAATTGCCCAACCAGAAGGAGAGGCTTTGTTCTGAGAGTTATGACCAGGAGAGATGACTGATGTATGAAGCAGAGAGCTTTCTCAGAGATACTTGGGCAATGCTGGCCAACACCTACATAGATCCACAGTGGGGGTAGGTAGGCACTGCAAAAGGGGGTAAAGCTTGCAGATTTCCCAACGGAAAGTGATTGAAACGTGGATTTGGTATTGACTAATGTGAGAAAGCCTGCCTTTGAATGACCGTAAATCTGTGTTTACTTTCTAAAGCATTGTAGACTATAAAACTGACAATTGAGACAAACTAGGGCTTGTTAAACCTAGAAACATACACCTTCAATAAAAGTATTCTATAGATATCAATGTGTAATTTTTACATATATATGAATTATATAACCATAGATAGGATTAATGGTCAAATAGCAAGATTCAAAAAATGACTTAAGGTCTACTTTGTCAGAAATACTTTCACTTGAAAACACTTTTATTTTCTCAAACAGAACTGAGAAGCTGTTCTTGTCAGAAAGTTGACAGCAACAAAAATGAAAGGTTTACCCAGACCTGATCAGAAATGTGTATTATTTTACAATTCTAAATTTTGCTAAGCTGTGCTTTGTGATTACATTTCCGAGTGAAGTTTTTCCATCGTTTTGATTATAAAGCAATGCAGCTGTCTCATTGTCCAATAAAATTGCACATACATTAACTGTCTTTCAACTGACAATGTGTGAATACTGGCTAAGCAGTATGGGCTGTATTCTTTATGGAAAGTACATGATTTTAAAGAACACTTTCTGTATTGTGTGAAGAACAATTTGAGAATATTTGGATATTATTTTTCTTAGATATTTATAAATGTGGCCTAACTCAGGATGCTTTCCTGACCTGTTTATAGTGCTTCTGTCTTAGCTTGAACTTTTTATTAAAAAATCAAAATTTGGTACAACTGAAGTGGGAATTCCCCACAGTCTTACACTGTACAGAGAATAAGTAGTACCATTAATAAGTCAGACTCTAAGCTCAGGGATTCACATGTTAATCAGGTTAGATTTATTATTCATTTATCAATTGATCTGAGCTTAGAGTCTGACCATTGAAAGAATTCAGAAAAGTAAATGGATTTCAAAAAATTAATCCAAACTCTTAGAGAACAACTAGTTATTGTCTGCATAGACAGATGTTCTAAGCAGTCTCCTACTGGTTGTTCAGCTCAGACATGTTAACATCTCTAACTTCTACCTCCTCAACAAAATAGAATTTGGAGGGCTAAAATAGATCAGCTGTGTAAATGTCTTAGCATCTTATCTGATATATAAAAGATGTGTATTACATTTAATGATAATAATTACTTAAATGATTACTTATTGTCTTTCAGACTTAGGATCCAACCACTTTCTATTGTTTTTTTCCACTTGGTGGATTCTGAAGACTTTGTTTATTTTTATTTCTTACTATGTTTTCATTAGGTAGAGATCATCATAATTATTTTTTCTTCTCATTATATATATCATTTGCCTCTGCCTTTATTAATCCAACAACTATTTAATTAAACTTCTACGTACAAGAAATTACATCACTGAAATGGTGTAATTATGGGATAAAACTATGACAATCATATAATCTCATCAGTCCATTGGCAAACATTAACCCAAATAATTGTTAAATAATGCAATTTATTTAGTAATGGAGACCTGAATAAGTGTCTCTCCTCAGGGCTGCTCATTCACATTCTTCTTATTCATTCATACCTCAAATCGTATTTGAGTGTCCACTATGTGTATAATATTGTGGAAGGTAACTTATAATTATAAGAAAGATACACACCTCAAGAATTTAAATAAAAGGTAATTTAGACACTGCTCCTTGGTGGAAAACTTCAGGATGAATGTAGAATAAGCTCAGAAATTTATTGAATGATCTTACTTATATAACATTGATCTAATTCAAGAACAATACTCAATCCAATTACATAACATTTATTTAGAAATATTTTTTCATAAGCAACCTCACAATTGTCCATCATATGCCAGCAACAAACACAATATAAAATTTAAAATACAATAGCATGAAAACTATAAGTTGTCTGGAAATAAATCTAAGAAAAGCTATATAGGACTTCTTTATAGGATAGTATATAATGTTATTGAGAGATATTAAGAAAGATGTAGACAGATGGAAGATATCTACTGGTTGTGATCACCAAAGGGGTAAGTGTAGCTAGCAAAGGGAAATGGAAGGGTAGAGCCCCGGAGTATGCCAATGTTTATAGACCATGGAAAAGAGGACAAGACATTAAATCAGACTGAGAAGGAGGAATAAAGTAAGGTTAAATATGAGATTATGAATGTCAGTTGAATGTTTCTAGAGCAAGAGATTAATTACTCTTATCAAGTGCTGCTGAGAAGCCCAGTGAGATGAGTCCTCAGTACCCACCACTGGAGCTTAGGTCTATTTTTACATGGGTGACTTGCACATGGAAGTGATTGGTAACCTTCAAAAGGACAAATAAATGACATGGAGTGTTCAGAAGAGAATGGAAGTTTTTCTCTAGAAGGAGGGAGGAAAACTGGGTGGCAGCCTGATGGGTAAATGTTGTCATGAGAATTTTTAAAACATATATGTTCATTGATGGGAAATTTCCAGGAAGAGGAAGGGATGATAATGCAGAAGAGAAAATAGACATTTGTGAAAAGAATATCCTCAAGTAGGAGATAAGTCATATGGGCTAGTATGAAACTGGAGACATTGGTCTTAGCCAGTGGTGTGGACAGTATATCCAGAGTAAGAGTAAAGAAAATAATGTATGTGGTGGATACTCATGGACACATACATCTGTGTGATTGTGGCATTGGATGTTCTGTTCTGATCACTTAAATTTACTGAATGAAATAGAAACCAAATTCATCTTTTAAGAATGAGAAGAGGAGGTGGGTAGTTGAAGATTTTAAGAGAGAAGGCACTCAGTATTCACCTAGGAGACTGGGGAAGTGAATGGACTAGGGAAGTTTCAGTACGATTTCCAAGCAGTGTTAATACACTTTGAGCATATTCATAAAGAATGCAAAATGAAAATGCTCATAATGATCACAAAATCAAAATTTGTTAAAAATGCACTTTATGCTTAAAAAGCAAGCTATAAAGCCACATGTAAATAAATTGCACAAAGATAGTATTTGTATGAATAAAATTATATTATAGAATGATAGAATTTATACTGGGCTGTAAAATAGTAATTACTGTTGATTAGGTAATAGAATTATAGGTGTGTTTCTTCTCCTTATCTGTATTTCTATATTTCAATGTTTTGTAATGAATGAATGTTGAGTTAATAGCAAACATACATTTCAGAACTTTTCATATGAAAATTAAGAACAAATAAGATTAGGAAAATAAACACATCTATCCTCTACCTAAATTTAACAGTGATTAACATTTTACCTTATTTACTGAATTAATCTCTCTTTTCGTTCTCTCCCATGTAGAAGTAAGCTATAGACCTCATGATACTTCAACCTTAAATACTTCAGAATGTATCTCCTAAAAAGGATATTCTCTACCTAGCTATCATGTTATTATCACACAAAAGAAAATGAATGACAATTTTATTCCATTATGTAATATTTCTAGGCCTAAATTAAAAATTATTTCCTTGTTCCAAAATATATTTTATAGCTTAAAAATTCAAATCAAGATTCTGATTATTCATAAAATATTTTGTTGCTATTTTTCTTCCATTGTACTTATCTTAAACAGTTTTTATATTTTCTTTCAAAATTGCTACATTTTGAATAGGTTACTTGTCTTCTGCAACATACCGTAATATGGATTTGTCTGATTATTTCTTTATGACTAATAAATATATTAAAATATTTACCCTCAAGCCTATCTTACACCCAATAGTTTGCAACATGGGGAATATAACCAATATTTTGTAATAACTGTAAATGGAAAGTAACCTTTAAAAATTTATTTTAAAAATTTAAATAAATATTTACCCTTAAAAGTCATAAGAGATTTATACATTTCTAAGCCCATTTTTGTGTTAATTTTGTGACAATTAGAAATGACACTATTTAGTGGTGAATAGGACATATAAATATATCCAATGAGCATGAAAGGTACAGCAGCCTTTTAAACACTGGGAATCATATTGCATTAATTGTCTGTGAATCAAAGTTAGTGGTCATAGCCAACATTTTCAGAATAATGAAATATAAAAGAAAAGAGAAGAGAAGAAAGGAAAAATAGAGAAAAGACAAAGGGAAAAATAAGAAAAAATGTTGTTTCAAGATGAGATAATGGTATTATTTTTTTAAACATCTTTATTGGAGTATAATTTCTTTACAATGGTGTGTTAGTTTCTGCTTTATAACAAAGTGAATCAGCTATACATATACATATATCCCCATATCTCTTCCCTCCTGCGTCTCCCTCCCTCCAACCCTCCCTATCCCACCCTTCTAGGTGGTCACAAAGCACCAAGATGATCTCCCTGTGCAACGTGGCTGCTTCCCACTAGCTATCTATTTTACATTTGGTAGTGTATATATGTCCATGCCACTCTCTCACTGCGTCCCAGATTACCCTTCCCCCTCCCTGTGTCCTCAAGTCAATTCTCTAGTAGGTCTGCGTCTTTATTCCCGTCCTTCCCCTAGGATCTTCAGAACCTTTTTTTTTTTTAGATTCCATACATATGTGTTACCACGCGGTATTTGTTTTTCTCTTTCTGACTTACTTCACTCTATATGACAGACTCTAGGTCCATCCACCTCACTACAAATAACTCAATTTCGTTCCTTTTTATGGCTGAGTAATATTCCATTGTATATATGGGCCATATCTTCTTTATCCATTCATCTGTCGATGGACACTTAGGTTGCTTCCATGTCCTGGCTATGGTAAATAGAGCTGCAATGAACATTGTGGTACATGACTCTTTTTGAATTTTGGTTTTCTCAGGGTATATGCCCGGTAGTGGGAATGCTGGGTCATAGGGTAGTTCTAGTTTTAGTTTTTTAAGGAACATCCATACTGTTCTCCATAGTGGCTACATCAACTTACATTCCCACCAACAGTTCAAGAGTGTTCCCTTTTCTCCACACGCTCTCGAGCATTTATTGTTTCTAGATTTTTTGATGATGGCCATTCTCACCAGGGTGAGGTGATACCTCACTGTAGTTTTGATTTGCATTTCTCTAATGATTAGTGATGTTGAACATCCTTTCATGTGTTTGTTGGTAATCTGTATATCTTCATTGGAGAAATGTCTATTGAGGTCTTCTGCCCATTTTTGGATTGAGTTGTTTGGTTTATTTTGATATTGAGCTGCATGAGCTGCTTGTAAATTTTGGAGATTAATTCTTTGTCAGTTGCTTCATTTGCAAATATTTTCTCCCATTCTGAGGGTTGTCTTTTGGTCTTGTTTATGGTTTCCTTTGCTATGAAAAAGATTTTAAGTTTCATTAGGTCTCATTTGTTTATTTTTGGTTTTATTTCCATTTCTTTAGGAGGTGGGTCAAAAAGGATCTTGCTGTGATTTATGACATAGAGTGTTCTGCATATGTTTTCCTCTAAGAGTTTGATAATGCCTGGCCTTATATTTAGGTCTTTAACCCATTTCGAGTTTATTTTTGTGTATGGTGTTAGGGAGTGTTCTAACTTTCATTCTTTTACATGTAGTTGTCCAGTATTCCCAGCACCATTTATTGAAGAGACTGACTTTTCACCATTGTATATTCTTGCCTCCTTTATCAAAAATAAGGTGACCATATGTGTGTGCATTTATCTCTGGGTTTTCTATCCTGTTGCATTGATCTATATTTCTGTTTTTGTGTCAGTACCATACTGTCTTGATTACTGTGGTTCTGTAGTATAGTCTGAAGTCTAGGAGCCTGATTCCTCCAGCTCTGTTTTTCTTTCTCCAGATTGTTTTGGCTATTAGAGGTCTTTTGTGTTTTCATACAAATTGTGAAATGTTTTGTTCTAGTTCTGTGAAAAATGCCAGTGGCAGTTTGATAGGGATTGCATTGAATCTGCAGGTTGCTTTGGGTTGTATAGTCCTTTTCACAATGTTGATTCTTCCAATCCAGAAACATGGTATATCTCTCCATCTGTTTGTGTCATTTTAAATTTTTTTCATCAGTAACTTATAGTTCTCTCCATACAGGTCTTTTGTCTCCTTAGGTAGGTTTATTCCTAGGTATTTTATTCTTTTTGTTGCATTGATAATGGGAGTGTTTCCTTAATTTGTCTTTCAGAGTTTTCATCGTTAGTGTATAGGAATGCGAGAGATATCTGTGCATTAATTTTGTATCCTGCTACTTTACCAAATTCATTGATTAACTCTAGTAGTTTTCTGGTGGCATTTTAGGATATTGTTTCATGTCATCTGAAAACAGTGACAGCTTTACTACTTTTTCTCTGATTTGTATTCCTTTTATCTCTTTTTCTTCTGTGATTGCTGTGGCTAAAACTTCCAAAGAAATATTGCACAATAGTGGTGAGAGTGGACAACCTCATCTTTTTCTTGATCTTAGTGGAAATGCTTTCAGCTTTTCACCATTGAGTATGATGTTGGCTGTGGGGTTTTCATATATGGCCTTTATTATGCTGAGAAAATTTCCCTCTATGCCTACTTTCTGGAGGGTATTTAGCATAAATGGGTGTTGAATTTTGTTCAAAACATTTTCTGCATCTATTGAGAGAATCATATGGCTTTTATTGTTCAATTTGTTAATATGGTGTATCACATTGATTGATTTGTGTATATTGAAGAATCCTTGCTTTCCTGGGATAAACCCCACTTGATCATAGTGTATGATCCTTTTAATGTGCTGTTGGATTCTGTTTGCTTGTATTTTGTTGAGGATTTTTGCATCTATGTTCATCAGTGATATTGGCCTGTAGTTTTCTTTCTTTGTGTCATCTTTGTTTGGTTTTGGTATCAGGGTGATGGTGGCCTCGCAGAATGAGTTTGGGAGTGTTCCTCCCCCTGCTATATTTTGGAAGAGTTTGAGAAGGATAGATGTTAGCTGTTCTCTAAATGTTTGATAGAATTTGCCTGTGAAGCCATCTGGTCCTGGGCTTTTGTTTGTTGGAAAATTTTTATTTTTTTTACGGTACACGGGCCTCCCACCGTTGTGGCCTCTCCCGTTGCAGAGCACAGGCTCCAGACGCACAGGCTCAGCAGCCATGGCTCACGGGCCCAGCCACTCCACGGCATGTGGGATCTTCCCAGACCGGGGCACGAACCCGCATCCCCTGCATCAGCAGGTGGACTCTCAACCACTGCGCCACCAGGGAAGCTCTGTTGGAAGATTTTTAATCATAGTTTCAATTTCAGTGCTTGTGTTTGGTCTGTTTATATTTGCTATTTCTTCCTAGTTCAATCTTGGAAAGCTGTGCTTTTCTAAGAATTTGTCCCTTTCTTCCAGGTTGTCCATTTTATTGGCATAGAGTTGCTTGTAGTAATCTCTCATGATCCTTTGTGATCCTTTCTGCAGTGCTGGTTGTTACTTCTCCTTTTTCATTTCTAATTCTATTGATTTGAGTCTTCTCCCTTTTTTTCTTGATGAGTCTGGCTAATGGTTTATCAATTTTGTTTATCTTCTCAAAGAACCAGCTTTTAGTTTTATTGATCTTTGCTATTGTTTCCTTCATTTCTTTTTCATTTATTTCTGATCTGATTTTTATGATTTCTTTCCTTCTGCTAACTTTGGGGTTCTTTTGTTCTTCTTTCTCTAATTGCTTTAGGTGTATGGTTGGGTTGTTTATTTGAGAGGTTTCTTTTTTCTTAAGGTAGGATTTTATTGCTATAAATTTCCCTCTAAGAACTGCTTTTCCTGCATCCCATACGTTTTGGGCTGTTGTGTTTTCATTGTCATTTGTTTCTAGGTATTTTTTGATTTCCTCTTTGATTTGTTCAGTGGTCTCTTGCTTATTAAGTAGTGTATTGTTTAGCCTCCATGTGTTTGTATTTTTTACAGTTTTTTTTACTGTAATTGATATCCAGTCTCATAGCGTTGTGGCCAGAAAACATACTTAATATGATCAATTTTCTTAAATTTACCAAGGCTTGGTTTGTGACCCAAGGTATGATCTATCCTGAGGAATGTTCCATGAGCACTTGAGAAGAAAGTATATTCTATTGTTTTTGGCTGGAATGTCCTATAAATGTCAATTAAGTACGTCTTGTTTAATGTACCATTTAAAACTTGTGTTTCCTTATGTAGTTTCATTTTTATTGATCTGTCCATTGTTGAAAGTGGGGTGTTAAATTCCCCTACTATGATTGTGTTACTGTTGATTTGCCCTTTTATGGCTGTTAGTATTTTCCTTAAGTATTAAGCGGCTCCTATTTTGGGTTCATAAGTATTTACAACTGTTATATCTTCTTCTTGGATTGATTCTTTGATCCTTATGTAGTGTTCTTCTCTGTCTCTTGTAATAGTCTTTATTTTAAAGTCTATTTTGTCTGATATGAGAATTGCCACACCAGCTTTCTTTTGATTTCCATTTGCATGGAATATCTTTTTCCATCCCCTCACTTTCATTCTGTATGTGTCCCTAGGTCAGAAATGGGTGTCTTGTAGACAGCATATGTACAGGTCTTGTTTTTGTATCCATTCAGGCAGTCTATGTCTTTTGGTTGGAGCATTTAATCCATTTACATTTAAGGTAATTATTGATATGTATGTTCCTATTACCATTTTCTTAATTGTTTTGGGTTTGTAATTGTAGGTCTTTTCCTTCTCTTGTGTTTCCTGCCTAAAGAAGTTCCTTTAGCATTTGTTGTGAAGCTGGTTTGGTGGTGCTGAATCTCTTAGCTTTTGCTTGTCTGTAAAGGTTTTTTTCTCTGTCAAAACTGAATGAGATCCTTGCTGGGTAGAGTAATCTTGGCTGTAGGTTTTTGCCTTTTATCACTTTAAATATGTCCTGCTACTCATTTCTTGCTTGCAGAGTTTCTGCTGAAAGATCAGCTGTTAATGTTATGTGGAATTCCCTTGTATGTTATTTGTTGTTTTTTCCCTTGCTGCTTTTAACATTTTTTCTTTGTATTTAATTTTTGATAGTTTGATTAATATGTGTCTTGGCATATTTCTCCTTGGATTTATCCTGTATGGGACTCTCTGTGCTTCCTGGACTTAACTATTTTCTTTCCCATATTAGGGAAGTTTTCAACTGTAATCTCTTCAAATGTTTTCTCAGTCCCTTTCTTTTTCTCTTCTTCTTCTGGGACCCCTATAATTCAAATGTTGGTGCATTTAATGTTGTCCCAGAGGTCTCTGAGACTGTTCTCAATTCTTTTCATTCTTTTTTCTTTATTTTGCTCTGCAGTAGTTATTTCCACTATTTTATCTTCCAGGTCACTTATCCGTTCTTCTGCCTCAGTTATTCTGCTATTGATTCCTTCTAAAGAATTTTTAATTTCATTTATTGTGTTGTTCATTATTGTTTGTCTGCTCTTTATTTCTTCTATGTCCTTGTTAAACGTTCCTTGTATTTTCCATTCTATTTCCAAGATTTTGGATCATCTTTACTATCTTTACTCTGAATTCTTTTTCAGGTAGACTGCCTATTTCCTCTTCATTTGTTTGGCCTGGTGAGTTTTTATCTTGTTCCTTCATCTACTGTGTTTTTCTCTGTCTTCTCATTTTGCTTCACTTACTGTGTTTGGGGTCTCCTTTTCACAGGCTGCAGGTTTGTAGTTCCCATTGTTTTTGTTTTCTGCCCCCATTGGCTAAGGTTGTTTCAGTGGGTTGGTAGGCTTCCTGGTTTATGGGACTAGTGCTTGTGTACTGGTGGATGAGGCTGGATGTTGTCTTTCTGGTGGGCAGGTCTGCATCTGGTAGTGTGTTTTGGGGTGTCTGTGACCTTATTATGATTTTCGGCAGCCTTTCTGTTAGTGGGTCAGGTTGTGTTCCTGTCTTGCTAGTTGTTTGGCATAGGGTGTCCTGCACTGTAGCTTGCTGGTCGTTGAGTGGAGCTGGGTCTTGGCGTTGTGATGGAGATCTCTGGGAGGTTTTTGCCATTTGATATTATGTGGAGCTTGGAGGTCTCTGATGGACCAATGTCCTGTATTTGGCTCTCCCATGTCAGAGGTCCAGGCCTGACACCCGGCCGAAGCACCAAGATCCTGTCATCCACACGACTCAAAACAAAAGGGAGAAAAAAAGAAAGAAAGAAAGAAAGGAAACATAATAATAATAAAATATTTATTAATGTAAAAAAAAAATTATTAAAAATTAAAAAGTATTTTTAAAAAGATGCAAAGAAAGAAAGAAGAGAGCAACCAAACCAAAAAACAAATCCACCAATGATAAGAATCACTAAAAACTATACTTAAAAAAACCCCAAAATAAAAACAACCCAGCAGACAGAACCCTAGGACAAATGGTAAAAGCAAAGCTATACAGAGAAAATTACACACAGAAGCATACACATACACACTCAGAAAAAGAGAAAAAGGAAATATATATATATATCGTTGCTCCCAAAGTCCACTTCCTTAATTTGGGATGATTCGTTGTCTATTCATGTATTCCACAGATGCAGGTACATCAAGTTGAATGTGGAGCTTTAATCCGCTGCTCCTGAGGCTGCTGGGAGAGATTTCCCTTTCTCTTCTTTGTTCTCACAGCTCCTGGGGTTCAGCTTTGGATTTGGCCCCGCCTCTGCACGTAGGTCTCCGGAGGGCGTCTGTTTATCGCTCAGACAGGACGGAGTTAAAGGAACAGCTGATTCGCGGGCTCCGGCTCACTCAGGCCAGGGGGAGGGAAGGGTACGGATGTGCGGCGAGCCTGCGGCGGCAGAGGACAGCGTGACGTTGCACCAGCCTGAGGCGCGCCGTGTGTTCTCCCGGGGAAGTTGTCCTTGTATCACGGGACCCGGGCAGTGGTGGGAGGCACAAGTTCCTGGGAGGGGAGGTGTGGATAGTGACCTGTGCTCACACACAGGCTTCTTGGTGGCAGCAGCAGCAGCCTTAGCATTTCATGCCCGTCTCTGGGGTCCATGCTGATAGCCGCGGCTCGCGCTCGTCTTTGGAGCTCCTTTAAGCAGCACTCTTAATCCCCTCTCCTCGCGCACCAGGAAACAAAGAGGCAAGAAAATGTCTCTTGCCTCTTCGGCAGCTTCTGACCTTTTCCCGGACTCCCTCCCGGCTAGCCGTGGCGCACTAGCCCCTTTCAGGCTGTGTTCACGCCGCCAACCCCAGCCCTCTTCCTGCGATCCGACCTCAGAAGCCCGAGCCTCAGCTCCCAGGCCCCGCCCGTCCCTGCCGGTGACCAGACAAGCCTCTCGGGCTGGTGAGTGCCGGTCGGCCCTGATCCTCTGTGCGGGAATCTCTCCGCTTTGCCCTCCACACCCCCGTTGCTGCGCTCTCCGCACCGAAGTTCACCCCCTCTGCCACCCACAGTCTCCACTCGCGAAGGGGCTTCCTAGTGTGTGGAAACCTTTCCTCCTTCACAGCTCCCTCCCACTGGTGCAGGTCCCGTCCCTATTCTTTTGTCTCTGTTTTTTCTTTTGCCCTACCCAGGTACGTGGGGAGTTTCTTGCCTTTTGGGAGGTCTGAGGTCTTCTGCCAGCATTCAGTAGGTGTTCTACCTGTAGGAGTTGTTGCACAGGTAGATGCATCTCTGATGTATTTGTGGGGAGGAAGGTGATCTCCGCGTCTTACTCTTCCACCATCTTGAAGGTCTCTTCTAAGTTACCCCTTGAAACTACTGCCCGCGGTCCCCAGGAGGGTCACGGCTTTGGCCGGTGGGACCCCTCCAGAGCCGCCACACAGTGAAGCTGCGCTGCCCTGGGACTGTGGGCAGCTCAGTGACGGCAGAGGGGAGGGACCCCGAGCCAGGTGTTCCAGCTCTGCCTAGACGCGGGCTTGTTCCAGGCACCGGGGAATAGTATTATTTTTGATGCTTATTCTCAGAAGTCCTGATCTAATCCATCAAGATAAATTGTGCGTGTGTGTGTCTGTGTGTGTGTATACAGTAGTTTGTTTGGCTCTAGGATTATAGATCACCACTTTAAATAATCTCTTTTTAGCTTTATGTCCTATATATGCCTCACCTTCAATACATGGAAATATTCTGTGAGCATCATATTTAAAGATGTAGATTCCAAAGCAAAAACTGTTTTCACTACTCTGATACTTTGAAAAATTAATTTGACTTACTCTGTTTGATGTCCACCTGATGTCCACAAGACTATTTATTGACATTACTATAGTGACATTACAATATATCTTAGGTGTAAAAAGAAGAGTTAACGTAGACAGTGGTGTGGACTATTGTAATAATTGTAAAATCTGTATTGAGAATATTGTCCATATTATATAAAATTCTCAGTATTTTTGTTATGTTTATCAAAAACTATTTCAATGTAAAATTTCCATCACTGTTATTATTATTTTATAATAATATATGTGCACAGGAGAATACACAGTTAAATTTTTATGAGAAACAACTTTTAGAAATGGAATTTTAGAGTTTAAAAGTAACCATATTTTCAAGTCTTTTATTGTGCATCACCAAATAGAAATTACAATTTGTACTGATTTTTATTCCTGTGAGCAAAGCAAAAGAGCTATTTCCAGCAGCATCACTAACACTGCTTGCATTAGATAATTTATTTTTACATTTATAGAATGTGTGGTAGTTGTTGTTTAAGCTTACATTTATTGAATGTACTAATTAGTACCTATTAATAGTGTAGTTAATATATGTGCAGGTATGTTGATAATTGACACTATTCAGTAGTGTGTAATTGTCAGGAAAATTGTTTTATATTCATGTTGTGGACTGTTTAATATTTAACACTGGTCAGATACCTCAAATCTGTTCCTTTACCTGGAGTTTTAGTGATAAGAATATAGAACTACTATATGATTTTTGAAAATATGAACAGGTATAATTCTTGGTGTGATTGGTAAAAAAGTTAAGCAGCTCATTAAATAATGAGTTACCAAGCATATACTAAATACATAGCACATGATCGGGCACATTGAATATGAAAATGAAAGACTATTACAATTTTGCTTAAGGATTTCAAAGTCCAATGGCTGAGAGAGGTTTTTTTTAATTTAAAAAAAAAAAGTGTCATGGACCTAAACAATGCATTGGATGTCCCTAAACAAGTAAGAGGATGTCAAGAAATGTGATACTTCAGCTTGGTCTTAATTGGCTTTAACCAATTAAGATGACATGGAGTAGGGGAGAAGTGTTTTCAGGTAGGAGGAAAAGGATGGGAAACTATTGGAATTTTAGAGGCATTCAAGGCTGTGTAAATGAGTTGATGTAGAAGAAGAATAGGGTTAATAGTGACTTTAGAGGAGATGAGATCAGAGGATAGACAGAGGAGGGATGCTAAATCTAATTTATTAAAAAACCAAAGACACTACAGAAGCATTTTAAGCCAGTAAGTAACAGGATTAAGTCTTCATTTTCAAAGAAATTATGTTACCAGTGATGGGACAAACAAGTAGGTAGATCTTCAATCTCAGGACAGTTTGATATTAGAATTTTAATTAGGTTTCATTGGCAGAAGGTATCATGAAAATTTGTGTATGGAAGATAATGAAAAAATGTTTTTGCTCTATGGAAAAAGCTAGACAATTGTATCAGAGGCCTTTATTTATCTCTATTTTTCTTCCCAATTATTTTCTCTAATTGAAGGATGGACATTAAATACCAAACTATAATTGCCTTTGTCTTTGTAAGCCTAACAAATTAGCACCGTTTCACCTGCCTTCCCTATACAGGCCAATGACAGTGCAACCCAGGAAGCATGCTATCGTGATTATAATGGCTGGAAAGCAGGTCAAGAATCCATTATGTGCTGTTTGTTGCTACCCAAAAATGAATTTTATTGCTGTACTAGTCCCATTTTGCTATTATGTATATTGGTTATGTGATTTGGGTAATTTAATAGTTTAACTTTTATGAAGATCAGTTTTCTTTTACCACCATCTACTTTCATCTATTCTTTCCAACCCAGCAATTTAAGCCTTAATTGTTAGAAAAATTGAGAAATGTGCTATTGTTGGCCCTGAAATGGATGGGATGAATAAACACACTTAGCCTAGCTGTGATTTGCAATATTTATCCAAGCAAATACTAAGTTTAAAAATATTTCCAAGAAAAATGAGAATGTTCAGCCAGATAGCATGAAAATCTATTCTAGTCCTAAGATTTTATTTTTCTTGCAAACTGATTTTTCTGACACATATTTAGTATAAAGCAAACAATTCTTTCTCCTCAAAAATAAATGGTTGTAGTAAATTGTTTAGAGGATATGTGATTTTTTCAATTGTGAATATAAATTAAGGAGAAGCCTAGGAACCCAATCCACATTAAAATTCACATAAAGAATATAGCAGAAAAGTTAACATCTGGTACCAAAGAATGGTAAATGCTAAATCTGTGTTTAAATTAGTAAATAATATTTTTCAGAAATTACCCTTGGTGTAAATTAATAACAAATTTATTTTTATAATGAATTTTAAAATTATACTTCCTGTATTTGTCCTTCAAAAACATTTTGAGAAGGTACCAGGCCTCGTGATATAAGGGGTAACAAAAGAGACTAAAAATTTTATTTATTTTTTTAAATTTATTTATTTATTTATTTTTATTTTTGGCTATGTTGGGTCTTTGTTTCTGTGCGAAAAGTTGTGGCGTGTTGGGGCCACTCTTCATTGCTGTGCGCGGGTCTCTCACTGTCGTGGCCTCTCTTGTCGCGGAGCACAGGCTCCAGACACGCAGGCTCAGTAGTTGTGGCTCACGGGCCCAGTTGCTCCGCGCATGTGGGATATTCCCAGACCACGGCTCGAACCCGTGTCCCCTGCATTGGCATGCAGGTTCCCAACCACTGCACCACCAGGGAAGCCCTAAAAATTTTATTTTTAAAAGAACTTAAGGACTTGGATTTCGGCAAGAAAAAGAAAAAAAATATGTAAAATATATAGCATAATGAATGATAAGGATTCCAGGGACAAATGAAGTAAAGAAAAGGTACAGGAAGTTCTGAGGAAGAAAATGGATAATCAGGAAAGGCTCAGTAAAGTAATTGTTGATTATAATCCCAGTGTAGCTGAGAGAGTAATCTATTAGGCAAGTCTGGAGGAAGAGTATTACAGTCAGAAAGATGGGCAAGTTCAAAGGCCCTAGGATGGCGTTATCCTGTAATATCCGAGGAGAAAAAGGAGTATAATGTTAAAAGATACAATGAGTGAGGGGGAGAATATTAGAAGATGAGACTGGGATATAACAAAAGAGCAGATAATGTAGGGTTCTGTAGGTCAAAGTAAGTATCTTAACTTTTTACTGATTTAAGTTAGTTGGAGAGCTTTGAGCAGAGGAGTGGCTAATGCTCTAAAAAATCACTCTGGCTTTTATTTTGAGAATAACCTGCAAGGTGGTGGAGAGATGGCAAAAATTGGAATCAGGGATACAATGGTCGCTTGGTCCAAAGTTGCAGCAGAGGAGGTGATAAGTGTTGGACTTCTGGATATCCTGAGAAGAACTAAAATCTGTCAATATATTAGATACAGCACAGGAGGGGAAGTCAAGGATAATGCCGAACAGTTTTACCTGAGTAACTGGAAAATGAGATTACCTTAATGTAATAAAAGGAAGATTATGAGAGGAACAGTTTTGAAAGGGAAGGTTAGGAAATTGAAGTTGGCTGTGTTACATTTGAAATGTAGAAAAGTCTATTATGCTTATGTCTGGAGTTCAGAGAAAAGATCAATACTGGGCGTATATTTGGCAGATTTCAACATGAAACTGGATGAGGTCACCTCTGGAGTGGGTGTAGATGGTAAATCAAAGTGGTTGAAGTTATGATTCTGTAACACTCAAACAAGAAATTTGGAAGCATATTAAGGACCAATAAGTGAAAAAGAGACACCAACAAGTAAAGAAAAAAACTGGGAGACTGTGAAGACCTAACAATTAAATGACTGTATCAAAGGCTAATACATAGTCAAATGAAATAAAGACTGAGAATTGATCATTGAATTTAAAAATATGGAGGTCAGTGACACTGCTAAGAGAATTTTGGTAAAGTGACATAGCCAAAATCCAGTTATGGTAGTTTCAAGAAAGAATGTCAAGAGAGGAATTGGAAATTGAAACTTTGGATATAAAAAAAAAAGCAATACGGAGGGTGGTACTTAAAGTGGGTAGAGATGGCTTTTTTTTAATTAATAAAATGTATTTTTAAGGACAGTTTTAGGTTCACAGCAAGATTGAGTGGAAAATACAGAGCCCCTAGATACCCCCCTGTCCTCACACATGCACAAACTCCCCCACTATCAACATCCCACACCACAATGGACTTTGGTTGCAATTGATGAGCCTACACTGACATCACAATCACCCAAGGTCCATAGTTGATCTCAGTATTTATTCTTGGTGTTATGCATTCTATGGATTTGGACAAATGTATAATGAGATATATCAACCATTATAGTGTCATAGAGAGTAGTTTCACTGCCCTGAAAATTCTCTGTAGTCCTCCTCTTCATTACTGTCTCCCCTCAACCACTGGCAACTACTGATCTTTTTATTGTTTGCATAGTTTTGCCTTTTCCAGAGTGTCATATAGCTGGAATCGTACAGTGTGTAGCCATTCAGATTGCTTTCTTTTACTGATTAGTATGCATTTTAAGGTTTTTCCATATTTTTTCATGCCTCGATAATGCATTTCTTTTTAGCACTAAATGGTATTTCATTGTGAACAACTTACCACATTTTATCCATTTACCTGCCAAAGGACATCTTGGTTGCTTCCAAGTTTTGGCAACTATGAATAAAGTTGCTTTAAATATTTCTTGCATGTTTTAGTGTAGACATAATGTTTCAACTCCTTTGGGTAAATACCAAGGAGCACAATTGCTAGATTGTACAGTAAGTGTATGTTTAGTTTTGTAAGACTTGCCAAACTGTCTTCCAAAATGACTATACCATTTTGCACTCCCACCAGCAATGAAGGAGAGTTCTGTTGCTCCACAACCTTGTCAGCATTTGGTGTGGTTAGTGTTTTGGATTTTGGCCATTCTAATAGGTGTATAGCAGTATCCCATTGTTGTTTCATTTTGCATTTCCTTGATCATGTATGATGTGGAGCATCTTTTTGTATGCTTGTTTGCCATCTGTATATCTTCTTTGGTGAAGTGTCTGTTAAGGTTTTTGGCTCTTTTAAAAATCAGGCTGTTTATTGTTATTGTAGAGTTCTTTGTATATTTTTGATAACAGTCCTTTATCAGATGTATCTTTTTCAAATATTTTCTTCCAGTATATGGCTTGTCTTCTCATTGTCTTGACATTGTCTTTCTCGGAGAAGAAATTTTTAATTTGAATGAAGTCCAGCTTATCAATGATTTCTTTCATGGATTGTGCCTTTGATCTTGTATCTAAAAAGTTATCACCATACTCAAGGTCATCTACATTTCCTTATATGTTATCTGCTAGGAGTTTTATAGTACTGTGTTTTACATTCAGGCCTATGACCCATTTTGAGTTAATTTCTATGATGGGTATAAGGTCTGTGTCTAGATTTGTTATTTTGCATGTAGCTATCCAGTTGTCCTCTCACCATGTGTTGAGAAGAGTATTACTTTTTTGTATTACTCTTGTATTACTCTTGTATTATTCTTGCTTTTTTGTCAAAAATCATTTGACTGTATTAATATAGGTCTATTTCTAGAATCTCTATTCTGTTCCATCCATCTGTTTGTTTATTCTTTTATCAATACCACACTGTCTTTATTACTGTAGCTTTATAGTAAGTCTTGAAGTCAGGTAGCGTCAGGTCAGTCATCCAACCTTATGCTTCTCCTTCAGTATTATGTTTACTATTCAGGGTCTTTTGTCTCTCCATATAAACTTCAGAATTAGCTTGTCTATATCTACAAAATAACTGGCTGAGTTATTTGGGATTGCATTGAATCTATAGTTCAAATTGGTAAGTACTAGATTCTTGACAATATTGAGTCTTCCTTTCCATAAACATGGAATATCTCTCCATTTATTTAGTTCTTTGACTTTGTTCATCAGAGTTTTGTATTTTTTCTCAAATGGATTATGTGCATATTTTGTTAAACTTATACTTAAGTATTTCATATTTTTGTGTGCTAAAGTAAATGGAATTGTGATTAAATTTCAAATTCTACTTTTCATTGCTTTTATATAGAAGAGTGATTGGAATTTGTATACTAACCTGGTATCCTGCAACCTTACTATAATGGCTTATTAGTTCTAGAAACTTTTGTCAATTTTTTTTCAGATTTTCTACACATACGTTTGTCATCTATGACAAGACAATTTTATTTCTTCCTAACAACCTGTGTATCTTTTATTTCCTTTGATTGCCTCTTTGCATTAGCAAGGGAATCCACTACGATGTGGAAAATTAGTGGTGAGAGGGGACATCCCTGCCTTGTGCCTGATCTTAGTGGGAAGGCCTCAATTTTCTCACCATTGAGTATGATGTTAGATGTAGGATTTTTTTTTTGTATAAATTTAGTCTTTATCAAGTCAAGAGATTTCCCCTCTATTCTTACTTTACTGACAGTTTTAATCATGATTGGATGTTTGAATTTTGTCAAATTCTTTTTCTGCACCTACGGATATGATCATGTGGATTTTCTTTTTTGGTCTGTTGATGTGATGAATTATATTAGTTAATTGTCAAATGTTGAACCAGCCTTATAAACCTAGGATACATCACACTTGGTCATGGTGTATAATTCTTTCTATACATTGTTAAATTCATTTTACTAATGTTCTGTTGAGGATTTTTGGATCTATATTCATGAAAGATATTCTCTATGGTTTTCCTTTTTTAAATGTCTTTTTCTGGTTTTAGTATTAGGATAATGCTGGCCTCATAGAATGAGTTAGGAGGTGTGCCTTCTACTTCCATCCTCTGAAAGAGATTGTAGAGTATTTGTATAATTTCTTTTTACATGTTTAGTAGGATATATAAATGAACCTATTTGGGCCTGATGCTTTCTGTTTTGGAAGGCTATTAATTATTCAATTTAATAGGTATAGGCCTATTTAGATTGTCTTTTTCTTCTTGTGTGAGTTTTGGAAGATTGTTTGCAATTTCATTAAAAGTAATTTTTAATTTCTCTTGCGATTTATTCTTTTACCTATGTGTTATTTAGAAGTGTATTGTTTAACATCCAAGTATTTGGGGATTTTCTATTTATCTCTCTGTTATTGATTTTTAGCTTAATTCCATTGTTGTCTGACAGTAGACATTGTATAATTTCCTTCTTTTAAATTAAATGTGTATTTGGTAGCCCAGAATGTGGTCTATCTTGTTGAAAGTTGCATGTGAGCCTGAGAAGGATGCATATTCTACCTTTGCTGGATGAAGTTTTCTCTGATGTCAATTATATCCAGTTGATTGCTGATTGCCGAGTTCATCTATGTCCTTACTGATTTGCTGCCTGCTGGATCTTTCAATTTCTGATAGTGTGGTGTTGAAGTCTCCACCTATGTTAGTGAATTCATCTATTTCATCTATTTCTCCTTGCAGTTCTATCAGTTTTTGCCTCACGTATTTTGACATTCTGATTTTAGGTGTATACACATGGTGGATGGTTAAGTCTTCTTAGAGAATTGACCCCCTTCATCATTTTGTAATGCCCTTTATCCTTGGTAACTTGCCTTGCTTTGAAGTCCTCTCTGTCTGAAATTAATATGGCCCCTCCTGCTAACATTTGATTCATCTTCACATCGTATTTTTTCTCCATCTATTTACTTTTACTCTACATGTGTATTTATATTTAAAGTGAGTGTCTTACATGTAACATATGGTTAGCAGTTATTTTTTAATCCACTCTGACAGTCTCTTTTAATTGGCACATTTAGACCATTGACAGTCAAAGTGGTTACAGATATTATTGGATTAGTATATACCATATTGTTTATTGTTTTATATTTGGTTCATTTGTTCTATTTTCTTTTTGTACATTTTGTGGTGTTAATTGAGCATAATTATACTATTATTTATATATATTACATAAAATGTAATTATACTATTCCATTTTCTCTCTTTTCTTAGCATGTTTATTATACTTCTTTTTTTTTTTAAACTTTCTTTAGTGGTTGCCCTAGATTTTGCAATATACACTTACAGTTAATCCAAGTCTATTTCAAATAATACTATACTAATTTACAGGCAGTGTGAGTACCTTACAATAACAAGATAATCCTACTTCCTCTTTCCTGTCCCTTGTGTCATTTATATCATTCATTTCACTTATATATAACCATATATGTATACATATATATGTACATATATGTGTATTTATTACTTATATACATGAGCATACATGAAATATATTGTTGCTATTGTTATTTTGAACAAAGTGTTATCTGTTAGATCAATTAAGAATTTTTAAAAAGTTTTTATTTTACCTTAACCTAATCCTTTGATGCTGTTTCTTTCTTTATATACGTCCAAGTATCTGATCTATATTATTTTTCTTCTCTCTAAAGGAACTTATTCCTGCATTTTTTTCCAAGGTAGGTTTACTGGCAACATGTTCCCTCAGTTTTTGTTTGTTTGAGAAAGTGTTTATTTTTCTTCAATTTTGAAAGACAATTTTGCATGGCATAGAATTCTAGGTTAGTGGTTTTTTTCTTTTCTCTCTCAACACTAAATATTTCACTCTACTCTCTTTTCACTGCGAGGTTTCTGAGAAGTCCGAAAGAATTCTTGTCTTTGTTCCTTTATAGGTAAGGCAGAGGGGAGTTCCCTCTGCCTTCTTTCAGGAGTTTTCTTTATCTTTGATTTTATGTATTTTCAAAATTATATTCCAAGGTGTTTTACGTTTTTTGTTTGTTTGGGGCATTTATGCTGCTTGGTATTCTCTGAGCTTCCTGGATCTATGGTTTGGTATCTGACATTAAATTGGGAAAATGCAAACTGATTATTATTCCAAATATTTCTTCTATTATTTTCTCTTATTCTTCTCTTTCTGGTGGTCCCAGTATACATATATTACATATTTTGTAGTTTCTTAAAGTCCTTGGACAGTATGGTGGGTTATTTTTTTCAATTTTTGTTTTCTTTGTGTTTCAGTTTTCAAATTTTCTATTGAGAGATCATCAAGCTCAGAGATTCTATCCTCAGCCGTGTATAATCTACTAATAAGCCCATGAAAACATTCTTCAATTATGTTACAGTATTTTGCATCTCTAACTTTCTTTTTAGGATTTCCATCTCTCAGTTTACATTCCCCGTCTGTTCTTGCATGCTGTTTATCCATTAGTGCCCTTAGCACTTTTTTTTTTTTTTCTTTTTTTTTGGTGGTACGCGGGCCTCTCACGGCTGTGGCTTCTCCCTTTGCAGAGCACAGGCTCCGGACGCGCAGGCTCAGCGGCCATGGCTGACGGGCCCAACCGCTCCGCGGCATGTGGGATCCTCCCGGACCGGGGCACGAACCCGTGTCCCCTGCATCGGCAGGCGGACTCTCAACCACTGCGCCACCAGGGAAGCCCTGCCCTTAGCATATTAATCATAGTTACCTTGAATTCCTCGTCTGATAATTCTATTGTTCCTCTCATGGCTGTTTCTGATGTTTACTCTGAGTCTTCAAATTGTATTTTTTGCCTTTTTGTATGCCTTCTAATTTTTTCGCGATAGCTGGATGTGATGTACCTAGTAAAAGAAACTGCAAAAAAAAGGCTTTAGTTAGGAGTTTGGGATTAGCAGATACAAACTACTATATATAAAATAAACGACAATGTCCTACTGTATAACACAGGGAACTATATTCAATATCTTGTAATAACCTATAATGGAAAAGAATATGAAAAAGAATATATATATATATATATATGGTCTGAATCACTTTGCTGTATACCAGAAACTAACACAACATTGTAAATCAACTGTACTTCAATAAAAAAAAATAGGCTTTAGTAATATGATGGTAAGGTGTATGGGAAGGGGAAGCTTTATATAGTGCCATGATTAGGTTTCAGCCTTTTACTGAGCTTATGCCTCTGGACTGTGAACGTGCCAAGTGTTATTTTTCCTCTCCTTAGGTGGGAGAGGATGATTAGAATGGCCTGGGGTTGGGTATTTCTCTTCCCCAGGTCAATTAGGCTCTGATAATTCCCCAGCCATTTAGGTACTCGTTAACATTTCTCCTGAGGGCAGGCTTTGTTAAGAAGAACAGAGAGAGCGCTGGCGTATTTCAAAACAGTTGCTCTTCTACTTCCGCAGTCTGAAGCTGAAGGGGATTTTTCTCTGATACTTACTGTGGGAGTCTGTTGAGCTCATGGTGGTAAATCTCTCAAAATTGTGCTGAGCCCCTATCACTTGGCCCCCTGGAGTTTTTACACTCAGACTTGTCCACGCTGAGCCTCCAACGAATTCGCCAATTTGAGTCTGGTTTCTCTACTCTGGCACTGTTTCTCCAGGGGCTTTCTACAGGAGTCTGATCCGGTGAGTTATTATTCTTGGTATTCGCCTTTTGGTTTCTCAGATCTTGGAGGCAGTGATTTTCTCTGTTTCTTTGTCTCCTTATGAGTCACAAAAGAGTTGTTGATTTTTCATTCTCTCAATTTTCTACTTGTTGTTAAGACAAAGTGGTGACTTCAGAGCTCCTTTTTTTTTTTTTTTTTTTTGTGGTACGCGGGCCTCTCACTATTGTGGCCTCTGCCGTTCCGGAGCAGAGGCTCCGGACGCGCAAGCTCAGCAGCCATGGCTCCCAGGCCTAGCCGCTCCACGGCATGTGGGATCTTGCCGGACCAGGGCACGAACCCGTGTTCCCTGCATCATCGGCAGGCGGACTCTCAACCACTGCGCCACCAGGGAAGCCCCCAGAGCTCCTTTTATGAGGAACCAGAAATCAAACTAGCATTTCTTTTGTTTTTTTCTTTCTTAAAATTTGTTTCTGCTTACATTACCCATGTGTTTTTGCTTGTTATCTACTTTTCCATTTAAACCCTTAGCATATTAATCACAGTTTCTAAAAATTCCTGGTCTGATAATTCCAAACATTCCTGCCATGTCTGACTCTGGCTTTCACGTTGGTTCAGCTTCTTCAAACTACGTTTTTGCTTTTCTTTTAGTACGTTTCTTTCATATTTTTGTTGCTGTTGTTGTTGAAAGGTCTATATGTTAACCTGGGTAAAATGAATCCTTGTAAATAGGCCATAGGAAGGTAGTAGAATGGGAAATCACTCTATAGTCCTATGACTAGGTCTCAGTGTTTTGGTGAGTCTATACCCCTGGATTGTAAACTTCACCAGTGCCTCTCAGGGTTTTTCCCCCCATTTTGGTGGGATAGGATAACTAGAGGGGGCTGGTGCTGAGCATTTCCCTTTCCTCATGTGGAACATTAGAGCCAGCTGGAGTTGGGTATTGCCATGTCCCAGGTGGGTTAGATTCTAATAGAACCCCAGCACTTTAGGCTCTGGTAAAATTGTTTCTCCTGAGGGCTGGTCTTATAAAGAGGAGCAGAATGTGCCGCAATATTTCAAAATAGTTCCATTTTGCCTCCCCCTGCCAGACGCTTGAGATTTTTCTCTAATATTTGCTATGAGGACCTGTAGAATTCCTGAAGGTAAGAATCACAATGTGAAGGTAAATATTCTCCAGTGACTGAATCTCCTAGGAGTTTTTTTTTTTTTATTTCGGTACGCGGGCCTCTCACTGCTGTCCTCTCCCGTTGCGGAGCACAGGCTCCAGACGCGCAGGCTCAGCGGCCATGGCTCACTGACGGGCCCAGCCACTCTGCGGCATGTGGGATCTCCGCTCTGCGGCATGTGGGATTTTCCTGGACCGGGGCATGAACCCGTGTCTCCTGCATCGGCAGGCGGACTCTCAACCACTGCGCCACCAGGGGAGCCCCTCCTAGGAGTTTTTAACTCTCAGACTTGTCCTTGCTGAGCCACCAGAAAATTTTCGATTACGGTTAGCTTTCTCAACCCAAACAGTGCTTACTGCAGAAATTGCTGCCGTGGTTAGTACTGATACTCTACGTCTGCTCATCTGTCTTTCCAATTTGGGGACAGTGGTTTGCCCTGCAACCTCGCTTCTCTGACAGATCTAAGGAGGATTGTTGATTTTTTAGTTGCTTCAGCTTTTTCCTTGTTAGGATGGAATTATGACTTCTAAGCTCCTTATCTGCTGCATGACAGGAAACCAGAAGTCAGTTTTATTTTTTAAGTTGGGAAAAACAACAGCTTTTTAGAATATTGTAGAAAAAAATACAGTAGATAGAAAAAAATTTGGTGATTCAAGATAATCCTTGAACTAAATAATCCTTGAGTAAGTGACACTAAGTTGTTCTGGGTACAAATGGGTTTATTGATTAATAATTTGCATTGAATCTTTTGGAATTCTCAAATTATTAACTTCTTTGGCAATGCATTTAGAATGACTCATAATGGAATTTAAATGCTGAGTTTTATTGTAGTGTTCACAATCTTAACATAAAAATGGTTGCTTTGAAATTAGTATGTATATATATTTTTCTTTTTACTGTAATAACAAGTTGTCTCTTTACACAAAGCATTTTCTGCTCTTGAAAAATTAAAATTGAAAAATTGCAAAAGAAAACTGAAAAGTTTCCTTTTGTGAACAATTTTATGATTAAAAAGATTAGAGGATGATTTTTAAAAATTATTTATGTGATGATCCATTGCTACCTTTTGTATTTTGTTCATCTTTGAAAATTTCAGCTTGATTTATTAAGGAACATTAACTCACATAAACCCAATACTTAAAAGAATGCTTAATTGGGTTTTACATATTCCTAAAGGTCTCTCTTACTTCCCCAATTTATCATTTCTTAGGAAAAAAAAATAAGTGTTATCTTTTTTAATCAAGGGTATTCGAAAAATATTCATGTGAAAACTGAATTCCATCATTTAGTTTATCCTATGGAATAAAAAAAATTGTGAGCAATAGGAGAACTACATCAATAAAATATTTTTTCATTACAAGGTTCTTGCTATAATTAGTTGGGAGAAATATAATTAAACCATAATTTTATTTCAAAGTTGACTTGTCTCTACAGCTCAGATTGTAGGAACTGTCAAATCCATATTGTAGAAAACTACTAAAGAATTAATTTAAAGAGAGTGAGACAATAATAAAAGAGGGTAGATAAATATATATATATATATATTATTTTTTTGCGGTACGCGGGCCTCTCACTGTTGTGGCCTCTCCCGTTGCGGAGCACAGGCTCCGGATGCGCAGGCTCAGTGGCCATGGCTCACGGGCCTAGCCGCTCTGCGGCATGTGGGATCCTCCCGGACCGGGGCACAAACCCGTGTCCCCTGCATCGGCAGGCGGACTCTCAACCACTGCGCCACCAGGGAAGCCCTAAATATACATTTTTAATAACACCAATCTTTATCATATGTCTTGGATTCCTGCTCTTGGATTGATTATTTTTTTTCCTTGTGAGAAATGAAATGAACATTTTCATTTATTTATGAAAACATCCAGAAGCAATGAATTGTACATTCCCTATATCCCAGGCAAATTTATACCATGTATAAAATGATGAATAGGAAGTGATCTCTGCCTTCCCAAAACTCAGTTAAGGGCTTGTCTTTCAAACGTATATTATTTCTAACACATAATTCTTTTGGTGTTTGTGTGCTAGGTTGTCTTGATCAACCCTAATGTTGAAAACAATTTGTAAAGGTGAAAATTAGTTATGAAAATGTGTTGTATAGATTAAAAAGCTGCCAATGAAGTATGGAATTGGGACTGAAATCCATGACAACAGAGAGGGGGCCAGATATTTGCTGCAATTCCTTCCCAGAGGATAAAAATCCCAGGTTTGGCATTTTTGGAAGCTGTGGCTGAGAATCTAATAACTTGAGCAGAATTTTTGACAGGTTTGAAAACACAAATTAGAATTTAGAGTCTACTAAGGAGTAGTGTCTCTGGAAAACGCTCAAGGTTTTAGTTGGACCCCTAGCAGTACAGATGAACTGGAAATAGATTCATTTTTCAGTCAAAAGCCTAGATTTAAATTATCTCAATTTCTTATTGAATTAATGTTATCAGGCAAAACTAGCTTCTCTAAATTAGATACCTATCAGAGCAAAAGAAAAATGATATTGGGATGAAAAGAGCATCATACCAAGTTTTAATCATCAATAAAATTTTCATATAAAACATCCAGTACATGATTAAAACTTCTCCCTCATGTGACAGGGGTGGAACCCTGACCCAAAGAGCTGGTGCCCTTATAAAAAGAGGGAGAGACACCAGAGCTCTCTCTGTGCCATGTGTGGACATAGTGAGAAGGCGACCATCTGCAAGCCAGGAACAGAGCTCTCACCAGAACCTGAACATGCTAGACCTCTGATCTCAGACTTCTAGCCTCCAGACTGTGAGAAAATAACTCCTGTTGTTTTAGGCACCCAGTCTGTGGTATTTTGTAATAGCAGCCCAAGCTGACAAATACAGTGAGGTATACATTACGTTTCTGATGTGATTGAAATATGACTCCCTAAATATGCTTTGTCAATCACTCCAATTGCACTCCTGAGTACAAAGCATATCCTTCCCTTTCATTTTTTGTCTATCATATTTATTAGTTATTTTCAAGTTCTCATTCAATAATGACAGATAAAATTACAGTCACTCATCTAACAGGCAAGGGATGCAATAATACTTACAATTTACATTTTATGTATGTGTGTGCACATTGATTTTAAATTACATGCTCAAGTAGCAATAATTGAGATAAATATTTATTTGCAAATGGAACACATTTTCGTGTCTTAAAAATAGCAACGTAAAATGAATAATGCATATTGATAAAAGTATATTTTTACGGTATTTCTATTTCACTGACTTGATTGTCTCTAAAAGGTTTAGAAGATTTTTGCACAAAACTAGGCTTTCTGTCTTAGGCATCATTTGTTTTGATGCATACATTTTCCTAGAGGAACTAACGCCGAATATTTTACCTCTAATTTTAAAATTTCTGTGTATTTTGTTTTTTTCAAGCCATTGGCCTGATGCCATGACTTCTCTATTCTGAAATAACTACAGATTTCATAATCTTTGTGATGGTTAATGAAATTTTATTGATTTATCAACTCACAGGATGTTGAGTGCCCACAAAACTTATCATAGGAGAGACTTAGAAAAACAATCTAAATGATTTCTCTAAAAATATCAATATACACTGTATGATTAAACATTTTCCTATATCACACAGATATCTTACTAATATTGTTTATGTATCAACTATAAATTACCCCTAAGATTTTAATCTTCCTATTCATATATATGGCTTTTAAAGATATTTTTGATATTCAGGAGAAGATAGAGAAAGAAAAAATGCAAAATGTGGAGTGTAAACCTGTTTTTCAGTTTCCAGTACTTGCTAAATAGATATTAAGATTCATCTGCTTCTAACAAATTGTTTATACCCCTAGTTATTCTCCCTTATAAAAGGTAGGAAACTGCAGTGGGAATGCATTGCTAAAGCTCAGTACACAGACTTGATTCTCTGAAGGGCAGGAGGAAAAAACACAGAAACAAATATTCACAATAAAACCACACCAAACATCTTAGTAAATATAGGCAGAAAATTAAGTGAACGCACTCTTCTACCAGTAACACCAGCTGGGAGAGCCACACTCTGTTCTAGGAAACCCATGCTATATAACTGTTTTGGAAATAAAAATTAGGGTATTTACTACAGACTATAGTAAGCAATTCATTTCCAAGTCCCTGGGGGCGGTTCCTCTGATCCATTTCACAAGTTGTTTTGTTATGGTGTAACTATTATTTTTGTATCTAGATTGAACTTTTTCCAAATCAAGGCACTTAACCTATGTAAAAATCATCATTTAAAATTCAATAATTCATAGGCAAAAACCAAGGTTTGTTGAACTTGAAAATTTTGTTTTTCTAAGCAATGGCCATAATAAAAGATCTTACTTTAAGAGTGCAGAGAGTCACCCTTAGAAAATCCCATGTAGTGTTTGGATCAAGTTAAAATACTCCTTTTACCTACATATAGTTTAAAATTTCATGTCAATTTTGCAGTTGACAAAGAACAGCATAAGTTATAAAAGTAAAATAAATTTTTTATTAAAATAGATATACCACTTAAAGTAAATATTAACTAAGTCAGGAGGAAAATAATAGTATAAACAAATCAGAGACTGGGCTATCTGAATCATGTAAGTTTTGTTAATTTTAATCCTATATGGTTGTGTACGTGTTATGAACTGAATGGTGTTCTCACCAAATTCATATGCTGAAGCCCTAATGCCTAATGTGACTGTATTCAGAGATAGGCCTTTAGGGAGACAATTAGGATGAAGTGAAGTCATAAGGGAGAGGCCCTAACCCAATAGAATTGGTGTCCTTTTGTAAAGAGAAAAAGACAGCAGAGTCCTTTCTCTCTGCACATGGGCACAAAGGATAGGCCACATAGCAAGAGGGCAGCTGCCTGCATGCCAGGAAGTCAGCTCCCAATGAAACCAACCCTGTGTATACCTTGATCTTTTACTTCTAGCCTGTGAGAAAATAAATTTCTATTGTTTAAGCCATCCAGTCTGTGGTATTTTGTTCCAGCAGCTCCAGCAGACTAATATAGTATGTTAGTCACAAATGAGTATCTTATGGTGCTGAGCTGTGTTTGGAGGTGAGCATTATCAGTCTAGCTGTTTACAATATTGTTATCTGTGAGGGAAGGGTGCCTAGAGACACAATTTGATCACAGGACTAGAGCTGCTTAAAGAGTGATTCATAACCGGGTGCTATAAGCAGAAAGATAAAACTGTGCTTTCTTGTATGTTTATCAAAATCATCCCCTTTAACGGTCTTGTTCCAGGAATAGAAAAAAAAAAATTCACAAAGCAATGGGTATCAGTTACAGCTCTTTATAAGTGGACCTCAGGAATACCACATAATCATGCTACAGGAAATATTAAGTGGCCTTGCAAAAATGGGGAGTTAAGTGGTCACGGTATTTTAAAATGACAATGTTTTTCTGTCCACAAATACAGAGGTTATTCAATGAAAATTTGACCTTACCATTCCTTGTAGTGAGCAAAAAATTCAGACTATCAAAGCAAGCTATATGGTAAGCATATAGATCAACATGCACTTTAGTATGCTTTTTTTTCTTTATGAACCAGAGTCCAATTCAACATACAGATTTTAACAGAGCATTAACTACATGTAGAACCTGCTCTCTGTTCTGGCCCAGGCATTCATGGAGACATTCTTCTTGATGTTATATAGACCCTGAACTCCCAAACGCTCCAACAAGAAGGATACTGCTATTGTCAAAAAAAAGAAGAAGCTAAATGTTTATTGTTTGTTAAAATCACACATAATTTTGTGCATAGGTAAATCCCATTAAGATAATGGTGAGCATATAAATAAATGCTGAGGGGACTATATAGTGTGGTATTACTCAGAGTTTAAAACATGTACAAATTTAATGTCTATTATGGGAAATATTGCCAAGCTATTTAAAGGTATTTGCATTCTGTAGATAGGGAGGAGGGAATGGAATTGAGGAGGGTACATTAATATCATCGATGGTATCAGAATAGTTTCTTTAAAAAGAAGCCTGATACAAATATAAACAATTGATAGAGTTACAGTTGATGCAAATATGAGCAATTGATAGAATGAAATAGATTTAAATGAGTAAACAGAAGTCTGTAATGTTATTCTCTGTACTTAAAAATCAAAAAATAATTCAGAAATGATTAAATACACAAATACATTTTACATATTTGCACAAATCTTCCCCTTCCAGATTGTTATTATTTTTAAAACATACTACTCTTTCAAAATAAGACTGCTGTTGATATTGTTGCTATCAATGTTACTGAACCTAACTACTCTTTGCTAAAACTAAAATTTTTTAAATTGTTATATTTAAATTCCAGTTCAATTCAGCCAGACTCTCTAATTTTTCTAATAGTTTGTCATTTAAAATATAATTTCTCATTTACAGGTCACTTTGTTTCTATTTTTGTTGTTTTGTTACAGTTCACGTAAAATTTAAGTATAGTAAGGTATAGAGATTTTAAGCACATGACTCCAGTTTGGTAAAATTTGGCAACCCATGTGTATACCACCACATATCAACAAATAGAAAATGTTTTCATCATACCAGAGATTTCCCTTAAAGTTCTTTCTAGCAAATCCCATCTTGAGACACAGAGAGAAAGAGAAAGAGAGAAAAAGAGAGAGAGAGAGAGAGCGCGCGCACAACTCAGGATCCTTTATTTTGTTTCATTGATCTGTAGTCTATCCTCACAACTTGAAATCAGATGTTGTAGGATATAAAATGTTTTTCAAGATTATTTTTGCTTCTAGGTCCTTGTTTCACCATGTGAATTGTTCAGTTAGTTTCTCAATATCTGTAAAAACCCCTTGTGAGTTTTATTGGAATTGCATTCAATTATAGATCCATTCCATTCCATGAATGTTATTTTGTGGTTCTCAGTATATAGTTCTTCTGTGTCTTTTTTAAACTTTATCCTTAAGCAACCTGTCAATGAAAGTGTTTTGACAATGTTTGTAATTGGAATTTACTATTTTAATTCACTAAAAGCATAAACAAAGAGACAAAATATCAGGACAGTGTGGGATTGGCAAAGCTGACTCTGCGGAAACATTCCTTTGAAGTCTTAAAGCACAGGGTTTGCCCAGCTTATCTGATTATAAAAGGATAATCGTGGTAGTCATAAATTCTTTGTCACAGAACACACATAGCAATGGTACTCAAGAGAACAACATTTTGCAGTTCTAAGTAGTCCTTGTTATTTTCCACATTAATCAGCTCTTGCTAACTGACGGCAAGTGCAAATGACAAAAGCTGATGAAACACCCAGTGAAAGAGAAATAAGGATTTCAGCGCTTAGGATGACATAATGAAGATATACATAGCTATAAGTGAGTCAAGTTGGCTCCAGATCTTTAAAAAAGAAATTTTTAAAAAGAAAGGGATAAAAAGGTAGGACCCAATTCTTTTTACAGCACAAGATCTATGATCAAAACCCAATTTCAAATGAAAGCAAAGAACAGTTTGAAGCAAAGTTTAAGCAAAAGTGGTATTAGATCCCCAGAAGGAAGTTAGTTAAACGCATGGCAACATGGTTTGTTGGAAAAGTTTGTTAGCAATCAGATGTCTAAGGTGTTATTGTCCTTTTGCCACTCTGGTCTGTTAATACTCATAACACTAAATGGAAGAAACTGGGAAACAATTTTACATTTTTAGTTTCTGAGGTAGATCGTATTTTTTAAGGGAGGAGAGAAAGGTACAATTTGTGCCTTGAATAAAAAGATATGACTTATCAGATAAAAGTAAACACTATGGAAAATAGTTTATATTTACTAGGAAAATTGCCTCATGATATTGAATTTTGAATTCAAAGTAATGAGGCTAATTTTCATGATTTGAGTATTTTTTATTTCAACTCCTTATTGACATGAGTCATTTTCCCTAAATAAAATTCACACCCAGAGCATGTGTCTCCTGTTTTTGGCTTGAGGCTGCTTTAGCTATTATATCCACCAAATGAGCACGTCATCAGTTTAGTGAAACATGCCTTCGATTTAGTTTCTTCCAGAAACACTACTCATTCTACTCAATTTATGTGTATTTGCAACCAGCAAAATTAACCTTCCACACAAAGATTTAAAATATATCGCTTCGAAATTACAGTTTCCAATCACACTTTTTCCCGCCACTTTTACCATATAACACAGGCGAAAGGTCATTCTTTTGCTTTTCATATAGAATACTTTTAAAAATAATATCTACTTTGCCTATTATATTTTTATTATGTTTTCTTACTATTGTACATTATAGAATTTTAGAAATTGGAACTGAAATAACACTTTAGAGATTTTCTTAGTCTAAGTTGTTTTCTTTCAGTTTAGAAGAGCCCTGTAAAGTTAGGCAATTTATCAAAGGTTACTCAATAAATTAATGGCAGAACCACTGTAAGAGGCTGAGATATAGCTCTTAATTTAATTTTTAAAAATAAATGTTGAGAACAAATCTAATGCAATACAATCTAACCATTTGTAAACACTACCACAGTCGAGACATAGAACATTTCCATCACTGGTAAAAGTTTCCTAGTAACTTTCCTCAGTTCTTATAATCTACCACCCCAGGCAACTCCTGATTGTATGTCATCATGCACATTTGTCTGAATAGATTTGCTTTTCTTTAGCTTCATAGAAATAGAATTATGAAGTATGTGCGGTGTGTGTGGCTTCCTATGTTCAGCATGATATTTTTTCGATATTAATCCATAAATTAGATATATTACCCTTTGTATTGCTGAACCAAATTACATCCTGTAGATATAGCACAATTTGTTTATGCATTTTTCAGCTGATGGACATTTTAGTTGTATCCAGTTTTTTGTTATTATGAACGATGCTGCTATGAATGTTTGTATATGTCATTTTTGCAGATTTATATGTCCTTTCTCCTGGGTAAATGCTTTGTGAAGGAATGGCTGGATCATGTTTTAAGTTTATGTTTAAAAGTAAATTTATGCTATAAAGTAATTTTATAAGAAAACCATGAACTATTTTCTAAAGTAATTGTGCCACTTTATAATCCCACCACGAATGTATGAAAATTCACATCACACTACATCCTTGATAATGTTTAATTATCAATCTTTTAAAATTTTTGCTGTTCTATAAGTTATGTAATAGTATCTAATCATGATTCTAACTCTGTAACTGCCTAATGCCTAGTGATATTGAATATCTGCTCTTGTGCTTATTGCCTATTTCTATATCTTCTTATGAGAAATGTCTGTTTAACTCATTTTTAAACCACATTTCTTTGCTTTTTTAAAATGAATAGCTTATAGAATTCTTTATATAGTCTGTATATAATTCTTTTGTCAGATACCTCTAATATCACTGTATTCTACCAATTTATGCTTTTTCATTTTCTTAGTGGTGTCTGTTGAAGGTCAGAAGACTTTAATTTTGATAAAATACAATTCATCATATTTTCTTTCATGATTCATCCTATTGTGCTTTCTAAAATATTCTTGCCTACTCTAGGACTGCAAAGGTGTTCTTTATTTTTTTATCTAGAAGTTTTTTAAAGATTTATGTTAAGCCCATTATCTGTTTTGCATCCATTATTTTTGCGTATGGTGTGAAATAAGGGTCAGGGTTTTTGTTTTTGTTTTTTATATGGCTATGGAGTCATCCAGCAGCCACTGTTTAAAAACAAAACAAAAATGTTCCTTTACCCATGGAATATCATTGCCACTTTAGTAGAAAATTAATTGACTACATATGTTGTATTCTATTTCTGGACTATGTATTCTGTTCCAATTATATTTATACCTACCATTATACTATAATATATATATTCATAATAAGTCTTGAAATCAGGTACTTTAAGATATGTAACTTTTTTTTTTCAAAATTGTTTTGTCTGTTCTAGGTCCTTGACATATCCAAAAAAACTTTAGAATCAGTTTAAATTTCTACAAGCAAAACCTTACTGAGACTTTGATGGAGATTGCACTGAATTCATAGATCAATTTCAGAAGTGACAAACTAACAATATTGAGTTTTCTGATCCTTGATACATTATCTCCATTTGCTTAGTTCTTTAATTTCTCACAACAATACTTTGTAGATTTCAGTGTACAGATCCTACATATATTTTGTTAGGTTTAATACTAAGCATTTAATACTTCTTCATACTATATATAGTAAATAGTACTTTATCTTAAATTTTTATTTTTAATTTGTTGGTATTATATAGGATAAACATATATGCTTGTGTATTGATATATATTCTTGCACATTGATTAATTTATTTTTCAAATAGTTTTTTACAGTGTCCATAGGATTTTTAACATAAACAATTATGTTGTATTTTAATAAACAACTAAAATGTCCATCAACTGATAAATACATAAATAGAATGTGCTATACCTGTATGACAGGATATTACTAAGGAATAAGAAGTAATGAAATACTAAGATATGCTACAACATAGCTTAACTCAAAAAGATGCAAAATGAAAGAAGCCAGGCACAAAAGAATACATTTTACTTGATTCCATTTATATGAAATTTTTGGAAAAGGCAAATCTTTAGAGACAGAAGGTAGATTAGTGTTTGGAGAGAGGGTGGGAATGGGGAGTAACTACTGATGGGCATGAGGCTTCTTTTTGGAGCAATGGAAATATTCTAAAATCAAATTGTGTTGATGGTTACACAACTCTGTAGTATACTTTACATGAGTGAAGTTTTATAACATGTATAATATACATTATTAAAGCTGCTTTTTTAAAAATGTAAATACCTAATAAATAGATTCACTAGTTGTTCAGATACACACACACACACACATTACCTTTTATTTACATTTTGTTTTGAAAAAGATCTAAGCAATCTTTGTAATTCATATTTTATTTTGGGTGAATCTCTGTGTGAACCACTAACATTCTTGCATTTTATGACCTGGTTTTATACTTCAGTTATTATAGCTTAAGCATAGTTATCAAGCTTAAACATCATAGCTTAAGCATCTTCAGAATATTCAATAATTAATGTTGATTTTCAACTGTAGTAACTTCATGTTAACAGTAGGCTGGAATTTTGATGTGTGATAACTAACTTACTGGCACTATGGGCTGAAATTAGCTGAATACATCTGGACTTACAAAAAAAAGAACATTTCCTTGAAATGGAAAAAAGAATTACCTGGAGGAGGACGAGTAATAGAGAAGTTTGCTAGTTGCATCACGTTACTGTGTTCTATGTCTGTTGACAGTAGATAGAGTCAAATTAAGGCACTGGAACATCAGCATGCATCAGTGGTTCTTAAACTTTGCTGTGCGTCACAATCATCTAGAGACTTCTTGTCTTAAACAGATCCTTGAGCCCTCTCCAAGGAAATTCTACTTAATTGAATCTGCCATAGAGCCTCTTTCCTAAATTTTAAATAATGCCCAAAGACTCTTTAATATATACAATTTAATCAATAATAACATGAAGATTTAAAGTAAAGTTACAGAAAAAAAAGGAGGTACTCAAGATATAATGTCTATTTATCTCTGATTCATATTTTATTATACCATAGTATAATATTTCCAGTAGGGTGAGTCATAGAGGAGAATTTACAAACTGGAAGACAATATGGTACTATGTATCATAATTCCTTATGCAAGTTCAAATGATTTAATAATTTGTTTTAAGGAAATAGTCAGAAATAAGTTATCCACAAAGAAAACTGTATAATGTATGTTGGCATGTGGTAACAGTGAAAGAAAGAAAGAGAGGAAGGAAAGAAAGGAAGGAAGGAAGGAAGAAAAAGAAAGAAAGAAAGAAAGAAGAAAGAAAGAAAGAAAGAAGAAAGAAAGAAAGGGGGAGGGAAGGAGGGAGGGAGAGAAGGAGGGAAGAAGGAAGAAAATAGGGAAACCTAAGAAAATAAAAATAGAAGAAAGTCAGATGAACTGTCCTGCAGTCTGGAAATCTGAACGGTAGTCAGCCACTAAACTCAACCTGAATTATAATATCTAACTATATGATAAAATACTATTTATGAGAATATGGAGCTGGCTTTTAATCCTGCCTCAACCTGACTTTAGTAAGATGGAAAGCTGGGTGACTTACATTACTTACCCAAACCTTGATTTCCATGGGAATGGTATTAATAATCATTTGAGTATTAAATAAGATGGAGTTTGTAAAACACTTAAGTCACGTCCTAGTATATAGTAATTGTTCATTACATGTTGGCTATTATTATCTGTTCTCTTTGAGACATACTGTGTGGGGTATGTGTGTGTATATGGTAACTAATTTATGTGTCAACTAGACTGGGCCATGGCATGCCCCAGTATGTGGTTAAATATCACTCCTGGATATGTCTGTGAGGGTGTTTCAGAAAGAGATGAGCATTTGAATTGGTGGACTGCATAAGGCAGATGGCCCTCTCCAATGTGAGTGGTTGTATCATCCAACCTGTGAGGACTCAGAACATAATAGTAGAGGAAATTTGAATTCTTACTCTCTGACTGCTTGAGATATTGGTCTTCTCCTGCCCTTGGACAGGAACTTACACCGTTGATTCTCCTAGTTCTCAGGCCTCTGGACTCAGACCGAAATTTACACCATCAGCTGTCCTGGGTCTCTAGCTTGCAGACAGCAGATTGTTGGACTTTTTAGTCTACATAATCACGTGAGTCAACTCCTTATGTTAAATCTCATATGTTTATGTAAATATATATACATATATATTCTATTTGTTTCCTCAAAGAACAGTAACTAATACAGTGTGTGTGTGTTTGTGTGTCTAAAGAGAGAGAAAGATAAAGAGAGCCAGAGAGATGGAAAGAGACAGCAACAATAAGGAGCTATACATACCAAAAATTAACAGTAGATGTATTTAAACTGAAAAGAACATATTTTTTTTGCTCTTTATTTTCCCAAGGTTTTAAAGAATATAACATATGATGGTATGGGGCTGGGAGGAAAAGCTTTCATTAAAAAAAAAAAAAGGAGAAAGTATGTTTTCCTGAGAAACTCAATTGGTAATAATATTGTGAGAAATATAAACTCTGTGTATACTATTCTTCTATATGAACAAATGAAAAAGAGTTGTAGAGCTATTAGATTTCTATCTTGTAATTATTTAGAAAATATTTCAGTGTCGCTAATTCACCTTTTTTAAAGACAAGGAATCAGTTATAGTTTTGTATAAAAGCATGAAAGAGTATCAAATTTTGTCATATGCTTTTTCTGTATTTATTGAGATGATAATGTGCTTTTTATCCTTCATTTGGTCAATGTGGTATATCATATTGATTGATTTGCTTATGCTGAACCATCCTTGCATTCCAGGAATAAATCCCACCTGATCATGGCGTATGATTCTTTTAATATGCTGCTGAACGCAGTTTGTTAATATTTTGTTGACGTTTTTACATCCATGACCATCAGGGTTATTGGTGTGTACTTTTCTCATGTTTTTGTCTGGCTTTGGTGTCAGGGTGATGCTGGCCTTACAAAATGAGTTGGAAATGTTCCCTCTTCAGTTTTTATGGAAGAGTTTAAGAAGGATTGGTATTAACTCTTCTTTAAATACTTGTGACTGTGAAGTCATCTGGTCCTGAGGTTTTCTTGGTTAAGAAGTTTTTAATTGCTGGTTCAATCTCATTTGTTATTGGTCTTTCAGGCTTCCTACTTTTTCATGATTCAGTCTTGAGAGGTTGTTTGTTTCTAGGACTTTATCTATCTCTTCTAGATTGTCCAATTTGTTGGCAAAAAATTATTTACAAGAGTCCCTTATAATCTTTTTTTAAAATTTCTGTGGCATCAGTTGTAATGTCCCCTCTTTAATTCTGATTAAATTTATTTGAATATTCTCTTTTTTTCCTGTTCATTAGTCTAGCTAAGGGTTTGCCAACTGTGTGTGTCTTTTCAAAAAACTAAATTTTTCAATTTTTCTATTTTTTTTCTAGTGTCTATTTCATGCATTTCTGCTCCAAGATTTATTATTTACTTTCTTCTGCTAACTTTGGGCTTAGCTTATTCTTCTTTTTCTAATTCATTAAGGTATAAAATTAGGTGGTTTATTTAAGACCTTTCTTCTTTTATAATGTAGCTGTTTATTACTATAAACTTCCCTCTTAGAACTGATTTTCCTGTATAAGTTTTGGTATATTTTCCTTTTTATTTGTCTTTATATATAAGCAGACGGTTGTAGCAAGGCCTCCAAGAACTAATGTAATATTTTGAAATGATTCACTTATTTTACTAATTAATTTGTTTTGGGAGTTGTATAACTGCATATAACTCTCTGACTCCATTTATATACGCTATTGCATTGGATGATTTGGGGCCTCTCTCAAACATCAGAAACTTGATTATGTAGAAAACAAAGAATTGTAGACATCTTATGTGTCAAAAAAAATAAAAGCAAAAATATAATGTTGGTCTTATTTCTTGGATTTTTTAGAAAATACTCTTTTTTTTCTTGGTTGGAAGATTAGCCTATAACAGATCTGCATTGTTATAAAGTGTGGTTTTAGGAGCCAGGTTTCTGTCCTTCCCTAGAAAGTCACCTTTTACATCAAACTGACAATCTGGGATTGAGCTATTGATGAGTTTTACAGAATTAAATAGGCACTCTGGCATTAGACAGGGAAGAAGTTTTATATTATCCCAGGTTAAGACATGGATCATATGCTTAACTCTTCTTATTAAACTCAGATATACTGGCCAACATTTAAAAGAATAAAGATAAAATCTAAGTGGGCTTTTATCTTTTAGTGGGCTTTTACTTCCAAATATGATCAAGCAACAGGGTCAGGATTTACATTCTGCAGTCCAAAACTGGGCAAAAATATATTTTAAAATATTTACAGATATTGGACAGGAAATAGCACAGGATTGCTTTGAGCCTTATACCCTTATACCCTGCTGGATGTCACATTCCAGACCAGGGAGCAGAGGTATGGATCCCAAACAGAGCCTGACCATCCCCCTAAGTTGAGGTGATCAGAATTCGGAGAGGCTGAGCAAGGTGTCTGTAAGTTGCAAAACAGAGTTCCACAAAGAAGCAATGCAGAAAAAATGCACAGGCATCCCATTGAGTCAGCTGACTACTAAACCATGCAGGTATAGGCTGAGATTACACAAGGCTATGCAAAGAACTCACGTGGGGCAGAGAAGTGTTGAACCAGCTGAGCAGAGCGTGCTTATTCATCACCTGGGGCTTGGAGAGGAGATCCCCGAAGGGTCAACTGTTAGTAGTAAGGACAAGTTATCCCCAGATGGAAGGCTGCTATGGACCCACCCACTAAAAGTTTTAACATAAGCCTCTAAGGCAAGGGTACATAAACTTTTCCTGAAGGGCCAGCCAGGAAATATTACAGGCTTTGCAGGCCACATATGATATCTGTTGCATATTCTTCTTTGTTTTTGTATTATTTTGTTCTTACAATCCTTTAAACATATGTATTGGTTTCTTAGGGCTGATGTAAAAAGTTGCTAAAAACTAGGTGGCTTCAAACAATAGAAATTTATCCTCTCACAGTTCTGAAGGCTAAAATCAAGGTGGTCTGAAATCAAGGTGTTGACAGGTCATGTTCCTTTTGAATGCCCTAGGAAAGAATCCTTTCTTGCCTCTTACAGCTTCTGGTGGTTACTGGCAATCATTGGTGTTCCTTGGCTTGTAGATGCATCACTCCAATCTCTATTCCTTCTTCACATGGCCTTCTTGTCTGTGTGTATGTATCTCCATGTGTTTGTGTCAGCTTTTATATGCAGATCAGTGAATGGAATTAGGGCAAACCCAATCCAAAATGACCTAATCTTCACTTGATTACATTTGCAAAGAGTGTTTAAATAAGGTCACATTAACAGGTAAAAGATGGACATGAATTTGGGAGGACACTATTGTGAAAACCCCTGTTAGCTCAAAGGCCTTCCAAAAGCTGGCCACAGGATGGATTCAGTACATATGCCATAGTTTGCTGGTCCCTGGTATAAGTACTGCAACTTTGAAACAAACTTACATTAAACTGAAAGTCTTTATTTCCCACTATGTAACTAACTACGAAATAGTCAAATATTTTAAAAAAAATCATTTTTAGATACTAGCATATTTTGTCAAGCATAGCATACCAGGAACTGCTATCCAATTAGAGAAGCTAGGAGCAAAGTAAGGTAGAGCGCACCCTAATAATACTTAATTAGAACAGTTCTGTCAAGCTGGGCAAAAGGTGCCACAGATTGAAATGGTTAGTATTCTTATTTTTAGTTCAAAAAACAAAATAATAAGTAAGGTGTTTGTAACACTGACTTAACATCTGAATTCACCATTAAAAAGCTTAGATTTAAAAAAATTCTGACACCAGAGTGAAATAATGAAATTTTAGCACTGTAGTTTCACTGACAGGGTCAGAGGTAATATTAAATAGTAATGAAATACAATAAAGAAGAAAAGCTGGTGCTTGCTTTCTAATAGCAGTTTCTAACCTTCATTGTTCTCTTCTCTTCTCCAATAAGGCAGCTAGTTCCTTAACTGCCAGTTTAAAGAGTTTCTTGACTTCATCCTAATTTCATGCAGGTAAAATTCTAGACATATACACCTAGATCAACATCACTTCTTTGTAAATAAAATTTCTTATTTAAGAATACTTTTACATTTACAGAAAAGTTGTCAGGACAGTTGAGAGATTTCTAATATATCCTAAATCTTGTTTACCCTTCTGTTAAAATCTTACATTCCTGTGCTACATTTGTTACACTTTTGAGACAATAATGAAATAATATTCTTAACTAAAGTTCATGATTTATTTATATTTCCTTAGTTTTTACCTGAGGTCCTTTTTTATTCTGTCTATAATGCTCCATTGCATTTAGTCATCATGTCTCCTTAGAATTTCCTGGGCTGTAAATGTTTCTTAGATTTTCCTTGCTTTTTGAGGCATATTAGCCAGATATTGTATAGAATGTTCCTGCATTCATATTTGTCTGATATTTTTCTAATGATTAGACAGGGGTAATGGGTTTTGAAGAGGAAAACCACAGAGGTAAAGTGTCACTTTCATCACATCATTACAAGGGTACATACTATCAACATGACTTATCACTAGTGTTGCTCACCTTGATCACCTGGCTGAGGCAGAGATTGTCAGGTTTCTCTACTGTAAAGTTACTCTCCCCCCCTCCCCACTTTCTATACTGTACTCTTTGGAAGGATGTCACTATGCATAGCCTACACTAAGGAGTAGGGAGTTACGCTCCATCTCCTCGAGGGGCAGTATCTATATAAATTACTTGGAGTTTCTCTGCAGAGGATTTGTATATCTTCCCCTCATTTATTTATTTATTCAGTCATTTGTTTATATCCATTTGAATTCTTGGTTATTTCCTTTAAACTTTGGGTTATAGTACAATACTATGTTTATTTTCTTATTCAAATTCTTCTAGTTCTGGCTGTACAGTGATTTCAGAATTCTTATACCTTGCTCACATGGTCAATATTTACCAACTAGATTGCAGTACCTATAAATATTTCCTTTTGTCTTTAGTCTTACAGTCTTCACTCATTTCCCAAGTTACTTAGGTCAACTCATTTCAGCCCACCCCCTTCAGTGATGTCATGTTGCACATTTGTAATATAGATTTTTTTTCACAGTCTGCATTCCTTCCTGGGATCCTCACATCTCACAACTGATTTTTAACTTGCATGTATAAAGTTCACTCTTAGTACTATGGGGATTGCTATTAGTTTTGACAAATGCATAGTTTTGTTTATCCATCACTGTAGTATCAAACAGAATAGTTTCATAGTCACCTGTGCTTCACCTCTTCAACTCCCTTCCTCTTCACAAGCAGCTGACTGGCAACCTCTGATCTGTTTTCCATCAAGAGTTTTGCCTTTTTTAGAAAGTCACATGAATGGAATCATATGGTATGTTGCCTTTACAGACTCACTTAGTAATAATCATTTAAGATTCATCTATGTTGTTTAGTTTAGATAGATGGTTCATACCTTTTCATTGCTCAATAATATTCCATTCTGTGAATGTACCATACTTCATTCACCTGTTAAAGGAAAAAGCTTCTATAAACATCTCTGCATGAGTTTTTGTGTGTTCTATAAACATCTGTGTGTAGGTTTTTGAATCAGGTGGGTAAATACTTAAGAATGCCATTGCTGAGTTATATAGGAAGACTATGTTTGGCTTTATATGAAACCGCCAAATTGTCTTCCAAAATGGCTGTACTGTTTTGCATTCCCACCAGCAATGAATGAGAGTCTCTATTATTGTTCCTGTCCTTACTAGTAATTGGTATTCCCATTTTTTTGAAATTTAGCCATTCTAATATATGTTGAGTAGTGTTTCTGTTGTTTTAATTTGCAATTCCCAAATGATATTGAACATTTTTTCATGTATTTAGTTGTCTTCTGTGTATTTTTTTGGTGAAGTATCTGTTCAAATCTTTTGAAAATTAGTTTTTTTTCTTATTGTGATGTTGAGTGCTTTTTATATTCTGATTAAAAGCCCTTTCTCAGAATTTGCAAATATTTTCTCCCTGTCTGTGGCTTGTCTTTTTATTCTCTTCACAGTGTCTTTTGCAGAGCAGAAAGTTTTAATTTCAATAAAGTCCAAATCATATCTTTTTCAGATCCATAATTTTGTTTTTGGATCAAAACTCATCAACAAATCCAAGGTTATATAGATTTTCTCCTGTGTTTCCTAGATGTTTTATACTTCTGCATTTTACATTTAGGCCTTAAATTCATTTTGAGTTAATTTTTGTAAAATGTGTAAGGTCTCTGTCTAGATTATTTTATTATGTTTGTTTGTTTGTTTGTTTGCATACAGATGTCCAAATATTCCAGTGCCATTTGTTAAAAACACAATCCTTTATCCTCGAAGTGCCTCTGTAGCTTTTTCAGAAATCAGTTGACTATAAATGTGTAGGTCATTGTCTGGGCCCTCTATTCTGTCCATTTATCAGTGTCTGTTCTTTCACCAATGCCATATTTTCTGATGATACTACCTTTATAGTAATTCTTGAAATCATATAGTAATCATATATCATTATTTTTGCTTATGGTCCAGTTATCAAATTTTGCATCTTAAACAGAAACTAAATCCTTGTTTTTTTCTATGCACTGGATCCATATTTTAATACAGCCCCTTTAGGGTCAGACACCTGTCTATATATTGTCTTCACACAATTGATATCATTATTATGATCTCATGTTGAGTGACTAGAGTATTATACCTGCTGACAGACTTCTTTCAAACATTATTACAGTATTAATTGACCCTGAATTTTTTAACATCAGGTTGGACATACCTATAATAATATGTCTCTTAGAAACCTTTATTTAATATTCAAATATGTTCCTTATTAGAAGACTAGTTATTCCACCTCAAAAAAAATGTGCCTTGGGGTAGTACTGAAAGAATTGCTTAAGTAGATCTTAATTTGCAAAATAAACTATTCAATGGGCCCATTATTTGTTACCCAAAATCGTGTTGCGATTTAGCTAGCTAGTAAGCAAGAATGCATGGGTAAAATATGAATTAGTACTGAAAAAAAATAGCTTGCAATTGTGTAATCAGAAATAATTTCACATTCGAAAAAGCACGAGTTATTTTAGAATAAAAGTCACAATAGAATAGCACAATATTAGAGCAACTTCACTTGCATTATTTGCAAAATTATAGATCTGCTTTGTAATAGAGGAAATAATAAAGATTTCTCTTGGCCTTGGGACCTTTATTGTAAAATATTACTACTTTACTTTTAAGATGGGGTTCTTTTTTCCCTATTGTTTAATTACTAGATTGTGTGAAAAGAATGCAATTCTCATTTTGTCCATTTTGTAATATCACCAATAATTTTGGTGGCAAATTATCAGAAAGACAATAACATCAAATGGTGGTGAGTCAAGGAAATGGATACAGGAAATGGATTTCTGCTCTCTTGCAGTTGTAAGCTATAACTGAACCTATTTTAGGGCCTGTAAAGTAAGAGAGGTGCCAGGAGGAATACAGATCATGACTTCCACAAAAGTGACATCCACTGATTGATGCAGTCTATAGGAGGGAATTTGTGAGAAAGATGGTGTATGAGGAACATTAAAACATTTTTCTTGTCATAAATAAACAGTGCACAGTCTTCTTTGCCCTTGACAACATGTTGTAGACAGGTTTTCATTTGTCTTTTATGCTCCTGTATATGAGACAAGTTTCAAAAAATTTTAAAGTAATTACCATCCACAACCTAAAAAATCTCCAGAGAAAATAAGTAAGGTAGAGATCAGTAATTAATTGTTCGTAGAACCACTAGGTCAGACTTCAAACTTCACTTTTGAATTCAACCTACCAAAACTGGTTTTTCATACCCTCTGTCTTAACCAGAACTTAGAAAACCTCCACGTCACTTAGTGCCACAGACAGTGCTGTGATCAAACAGAATTCAGCAAGAGCAAATATGTGTGTAATGCTCATGGCCATTTTAGCAGTTTCTTAACAAATGTTTATTCAGTAAATAAAATCAACATTATAGCCTAGCTTTCCACCATATTTTGTATATATAAAATGATCTATACATAGCAAACTTTTGTAACAGATTTGGACACATGTCCTCAAACCATTTATTTCCCTTTATGACTATGGAAAACTACGCTACAGTGTCATAGCTTCTTTAAAAAAATTGGTCCTTATTATATGTTGTTAAGTAAATTATTTAGAAATTGATAACCTAAGTATGAGAAGAATGAGATTTACAACTGACTTGATAATGAGATATATGAATAAATTAAATTGATGGACGTTGTAATAATTGCCAAAATAGGCAAGATCCGAATATGCTACCATCAGCATCATCACAGCAGAATTCGGAAATGCTATATTGAGGTTTTTCCTTATTCCATTAAATATTCAACCATATTCCTTGCTGTATATTTTTAAAGCCTGTGTCTTATCAGTTATAAAAATGACTTAAATATTAAAAATCTCTTTAATCAAATTATTCAAGACTGTTTGAATCAGTCAAACCTCAAGAGACTTTTTAATTTCATGCACAAGCTAAATCATATTATGTTTTGCTTAATGGAACTAAGTGTTTGGTGATCTCAGTCAATTATGACTGTTAATTATAAACATTGATTTAAAGTGACTTATGTTTGATCTTTTGAAGTAGTTTTCTTCCAACATATATTGCTTCCTCAAATGCTACTGAATTTTAGCATTTGAATGTTCAGTTCAGTTACTTGAATTATCCAAATTTGAATTATTAAATGGTAGGTATGTTAGAGGTATACAAATATAATTATTTTTTCATTGTGAGATAGAATAATATTGAAAGATGAGGCAATGTCTATATTATAAAGTTCCTAACGTACTTTGCTAGTTTAACAAAGTCAGAATCGATGTCCATTTATCTCTTTGGGGAAGTTATGTTTTAAAAAGGCACAAAAGTCAATTAAAAGAGATTTTTGGCTAAGCTATTCATATAAATAATAATGTTAAGTTATAACAGCAGTCCCCAACCTTTTTGGCACCAGGGACTGGTTTCGTGGAAGACAATTTTTCCACAGACCAGGGGGAAGGGTGGTTGGTTTCCAGACGATTCAAGTGCGTTACATTTATTTTACACTTTATTTCTATTATTATTACATTGTAATATATAATGAAATAATTATACAGCTCACCATAATGCAGAATCAGTGGGAACCCTGAGCTTGTTTTCACTTGCCACTCACTGATAGGGTTCTGATATGAGTCTGCAGGCAATTGATTTGTTATGGTCTCTGTGCAGTCAAACCTCTGTGCTAATGATAATCAGTATTTGCAGCTGCTCCCCAGCGCTAGCATCACCTCAGCTCCACCTCAGATCATCAGGCATTAGATTCTCACAAGGAACACGCAACCTAGATCCTTCGCATGTGCAATTCACAGTAGGGTTCACGCTCCTATGAGAATCTGATGCCTCTGCCACTGATCTGACAGGAGGTGGAGTTCAGGTGGTAATGTGAGTGATGGGGAGCAGCTGTAAATACAGATAAAGCTTCACTCACTCGCCCGCCGCTCACCTCCTGCTGTGTGGCCTGGTTCCTAACAGGCCACAGACCAGTACCAGTCCGTGGCCCAGAGGTTGGGGACCCCCGAGTTATAAAATCCAGATGCAGAAGGTTACATTGTGTAGATAATGGAAATAACTAATTATTTGTATTAATATATAGTACCTAAATTATAAGGGGGCTTTCTATTGATTTTTTTTAACCAATTGTTTCTCATAACAAAATCAATATAGCATTTTAAAAGATACTTTGCTCAGTATGTGGCAGTCCTCTGTAAAGGATACTCAGATGCTAATCTTTTCATTCCTCTCTTGGTTCCACCATAAATTCATTGATGGAATGTTAATTCCTTGAAGTGCCAATAGTATAATTGATAGATTATAATTAATATTATACCACAAAGACAAAGATTAACATTAACACATTAACATTACTTGGCTTCTAGGGTTTTTTTTTTGTATCTTTTAAAATATACAAACCAATAAATACAAATAACTTGTAATATTTAGTCCATGTTTTAAAGAGCAAAAAAAAAGAAAACAAAAAGAAAAATCTTCCACCATTTCTGAGGAAGAGAGACTGGGTTTAAATCAAAGATCTAGGGATTTCCCCCAGATAGACCTCATAATTATATTTGTTTCCAGTGAATTTGAGGTTCTTGATATCTCATTGCAGAAAGAATTCAGTGAGAGACGAAGTGATAGGTGGATTTATTTAGAGAGAAATACACTCCAGAGTGTGGGACCATCTCAGAAGGTGAGAGAGCCCCGAAATATGGCGTGGTTAGTTTTTATGGGCTGAGTAATTTCATAGGCTAATGAGTGGGAGTATTATTCCAATTATTTCAGGGAAGGGGTGGGGATTTCCAGGAATTGAGCCACTGCCCACTTTTTGGCCTTTTATGGTTAGTCTCAGAACTGTCATGGCACTGGTAGTGTTACTTACCATGCTAACGTATTACAATGAGAGTATGATGAGGCTCAAGGTCCACTGGAAGTCAAATCTTCTGCCATCTTGGACCTAGTTGGTTCCAACCAGGTTTTGTCATGTCCTATGGCTATGTAATTCTTTCAAAGGTTGTGCCCTGCCCTCTTCCTCCTGTTTCATTTTGACCATTGACTGCTGTGTGCATCCAATTTACCTACTTCTTGTATGTAAGTGTCTATTGCATTTTTCCTATGCCTTAGGTGTGTGAGAGCCAGATACCTTGTTTCTTTCCTTTACAAGTATTTAAATGAAGAGTAAGTGTAACAAAGGAAAGGACCTAAGGAGCCCTTCTATGCCTGGATCTAATTTAGCTTTCAAATTCCTAGGTAATAAACTTGACCCTGTTGCTATATTGGCATGAGAGATTTGTTTGCATTGAAAGGAAACAGTGCATATTTTATGTGAGAGGAAAGAAGAGTTGTTAAAAGAAAAGATGTGGCTATTTAAAACCTTAGCCACAAATATTCGGGTACATTTCTTATTAAGAGGTGATGCCTGTATTCCCCACCCTGCCCCCAACCAGCTCCACCTTGAAGTTAAAAGGCTTGTGCCTGCTTTGACAATGAAAATTATACGACATAACTTCCAATTCTGGGTCACAAAAGGCCACAAAACTTCGACTTTTTTTTCACTACAAAGCTCAGTCTTAGAGCCTATAGCCACTGCTCTGTGACGCCACATGGAGAGGTCACATGTAGACATTCTGATAGACCCAGCTGAACCTAGCTTTTGTTTCATAAATTTTATATAGATGCTAAACAATGTGAATTTCACATTGTCAAGGTGTGGATTTTTCTGGCAGACACTTCCTTGTGGAGCACCTTGATCCTTTGAAGGCTTCTTGAAAACTATAGGCACGCATTAATTAGCTTTTTCCCTAGGGCAAGTGCAGCCTTTCTATTGACTGTGACTTTTCTTGGCCCTTGACTGAGTGTAGTCTCACAAGTGTTCCAAGGGGATTCTACCTTCTGACTTTTCCAAACTACAAAATCTCCTAGTTGTTTGAATTCTTGAAAATTTTGAATTTACATTTCTCCTACTGTTCTTTGCGTGGCCTCATGTATTCTAACCATATGCATACAAAACTTAATATTAGAGGCAGCCTCTAGGGAATGCTTATGCAAATTTCCAAAGCACTCTAATCACTTAACTCTCTCTGCAAAATTACTCTGCCCAGCAAACTTGAGTCGCCTCACCTTCTCCTGTCTCTCCTCAATTCAGCAACATCTCCAGGAGGCTCTTCTTGGCTGCCCTACCCTCCTTCCATCTCTGCACAGTGGACTGGAAAATGCATCCAGGCAGAAATCCGGGGCAAATTGTGGGGCTCTCTTCATTTCTCTCCCTCCTTTTTTATTCTCCAATATCTGAAAAAAAAGTTATTTCATATAATTTGTCTAGTTTTTCAGTTATTTACAATAGGAGTGGAAGTTCAATTATAGTTACTCTTAATGACAAAAGCAGAAATCTCCATTTGAATTTAATACCACAGGCATAGGGCATAAAATAGGAATACACGCCCATACATTAAATGATATAATAATCATAGTGGTATCCAAAATTTTAAGATATTGTTATATACTTTTTATTCTTTGTCAAATAGTGCCAATAAAACTACTGAAAGCAAATGGCATTTTATATAATATTACTACAGTACTCTTACAGGTTCCAATAATTTTAGAAATTTGACATTTTTATATTTTTATGAGGATGTTAATAATAAATATGAAACTAAAATTCAAATACACTGTATTTAATATAAAATTTAAATTAATAATTTAGACTACAGAATATAATTTGATAGCTGAAGAAGTTTCTCTACTCAAAAAATAAGTGTGTGTGTGGGGGGGGAATGTTCTTTTTCCTTTAAGAGATAATTTTAAGCTAGCTGAAAATGGCCTTTTTTCCTTTTGGTAAGAAAATACCATTTCACGACTATGCATAAATATTTGTTCTGTTCACTTTGATATGTTCCTTTTTTGAGGGAAAATCTATCGTATTTGCATAGGTAGAGTTGGAAGGCCTGTCAAAACTGTCAAACAGAAATATAAACAGAAATCTCAGCTCAGGAATTGCACAACTATTTTTATATTTAGTTAGTATGTCACAAAATGATTACAGTCATATTGTCTATGCCTATAAGAAAACTGAATTCTATATTTGAAATTATGATTATTTTGAAAAAACTATATAAATTTGCACTTTCTTGAATAAACTCAACAATTCCCACTGCTCTTCTCCTTGACTATTTCCTCCCTGGCAACTGCCTTCAAGCTTGATTTTTTTTTTTTCTCATTTCCTGATGCCCTCATTTTGACACCTCTATTTATAATTCCTCACTGATTCAGTTAACCTCAAAAAGCACTCAAAATTGAGTTGTCAGAGCCAAGAACTGAGTAACAGCTTGGAAAACCAAATACTGTGCAGCTGATCTGTTAAAAAAAAAAGTAGACTATCCAATAAGGAATCCGTCAAGAAATAGAGAATTCTTACTGTAGAAAAATATGTAGGCACACTCCTTAACCCGAGAGCACTTTCCAAACTAATTCTGTATATGTACAATTGTTTGGCTCTTCCAGGAAATGCAGGCACACTGTCTATTGATCAGAGTACTTTGTTCAATATCTTAACTCATTACACAGGTTGGACTGCATCTTTTGTCAGTGCACAGCACACAGAGAAACAATGATAAAAGGCAATTAGGCATTCTAAACTTAAAGTGGGTTTTATTCTTTAAATCAGGAAGCACTTATTCTTCTGAAATGTGTATTCCAAGCTTCAAACCTTAACTGTATCAGTAATGACAACGATCTCATGCAACACAGAAGAAACAAGAAAACTGCTCTGCCTGCAAAGACAAATTTGAAGACTGATATGAACTTGGAACTGATGAAGATATTAACATTTACAAAAGAAGCTGTTTTTTGATATGTGAATTTTAGCAAAATTATATGCAAAAACCATAATAATGAAACATGAGTTTCTTATCTGTTAGAGAGAGGAAATTCAGTTGTGGGCTTTGCAGCCAAAAGACCTTTCAGTGAACTGATAGTTTTCCCCTTCCAACCAACTCCCCATCTTTTAAAATGCAATAAATCTGATTACTGACTAGACAATATTTTTGCCACAATTATTATTGCCAATCGGGGAACTGTTTTTGAGTACGCTCTGTTGCTGCGCTAGCAAAATATTTCCAGGTGTGACTGATTTACAATAAGAGGTACTAGAATACAGTGGTCGAGAGCACAGGCACTGGATTCAAATTGTAGCTCTAATGCCTCCCAGCTGTGTGATCTTGGGCATACCACTTAACCTCTGTGCCTCAGTTTCTCCTTTGGAAGAAATAAAAATAATCTTTAAAAACCGTTAAAACACTATTATTTTCTTCACTGAGTTTTCTAGAAAGTTTCCATTTATAAAACTAAAGGCACCTGGTAAATATTAAGCACTAGGAGAGTTTGCTTCTATCATTATTATTATGCTGGTTTTTATCATTATCATGCTGCAGAAGAACAAGCAGAGTTCTGTCCTGCTTTGTCACGGTCTGTAATGAAGATGCTATGGACAAATCATTTAGAAGCATCTCGACGCTGGCAGCGGATTTAAAGAGGCGCCGATCAACGTGGAAGATCACCGCTCGCAGCCCCGGGCCTGGCGCCGGGTAGGGGCGCGGCGCTCGATTTCCTTCCCTGCCTCCGCCGGCCCTGGCGCGCATGCTCAGTCCTGCTCGGCCAGCTGCTTTGATTTTTTTTTTTTTTTTTCCTGGGTGGCCGTAGCGACCCGGGACCGGCTCCGGGATGGGGAGTGAAGTCCCCGGAGCCGCGGCGGCGGCGGCGGCGGCGGCGGCGGCGGCGCCTTGAGGAGCAGCCACGGGGAGGCAGCTGCCGCTCGTCGGTGAGTATCTGGGAAGCGCCACCATGACGTTTCGTAAGAAGGGCACCAAGAACCCCCCAGTCCTGAGCCAGGAATTCATCCTGCAGAATCATGCGGACCTTGTCGCCTGTGTGGGGATGTTCTTCGTGCTGGGGCTCATGTTCGAGGGAACAGCAGAAGTGTCGATCGTTTTTATTACTCTCCAGCACGGTGTTACCTTCCCTGCCGAAGAAGCAGAAGAAAGAGCCACAGCACCTAAGTTCCTTTATCATTATGGTGCCAAAGATTTGGCCACAGTGTTCTTCTACATGCTGGTGGCAATCATCATTCACGCCACTATTCAAGAGTATGTCTTGGATAGAATTAACAGGCGAATGCAGTTCCCCAAACCGAAACAAACCAAATTTAACGAATCTGGTCAGTTTAGTGTATTCTTCCTTGTCTCTTGTATTTGGGGCACATTCATTCTACACTCTGAAAACTGCCTGTCAGACCTGGCTGTCTTATGGAGGGCTCATCCCAATAACATGATGACATTTCAGATGAAGTTTTTCTATATCTCACAGTTGGCTTACTGGTTTCACGCCTTTCCTGAACTCTACTTCCAGAGAATCAAACCTCAAGATCTCTCCCAGCAAGTTGTCTACGTTGGCCTTCACCTCTTTCACATTGCGGGAGCTTACCTCTTGTACTTGAATCACCTGGGACTTCTTCTTTTGATGATGCATTATTTTGTGGAATTCCTTTCCCACTTTTGCGACCTGTTTTATTTTAGCGATGAAAAGTACCAGAAAGAGTTTTCTCTGTGGGCCATTGTGTTTATTTTGGGTCGACTCGTGACTTTAATTGTTTCTGTGATCACTGTTGGTTTTCACCTGGCTGGAGGGCAGAATGGGAATTCGGACGGCACTACCGAAGATGTGAACGTGTTGGCAGCGAAAATTGCTGTTCTGTCATCCAGTTGCACTATCCAAGCATACATAACATGGAATTTATTTAATGTTCAGCTTCAGAGGTGGATGGAAGAAGATGCTCCTCTTCAGGCCCCAAGTGTGAAGAAGAAGCGGACTAAGGGCAGGTTTTCTAGAAAAGGAACAGAAAACGGTGTGGCAACTTCAAATAGAGTAGACTCTCCCCATATGAGGAAAGAAAAATCTTCATAATGAATTGCAAGTTCATTGACTAATGTCTCTAAAGAAGTCTGCTCTTTGCTATAAGATACCTTTCTTCGCTGGAGACTTTTCTGTTCTTGAAAATAGTCTGTGCTGTCCTTGATTTCTGCTACTGTACTGTGTAATGTATGTTTTTAAAAGGCATTTGAGGGGAGGATGATTATTATGAGTGGAAAAATATTTAGTTTAGACTAAGCTGCTCATCATCAACATGGTTTAGGGATGGCTATATTTCCTTTCTTACCTTTGAACATTTTCCTAATTTGTAGAGATAACTCCAAAGCTCCACGTATCAGTGACACAGTTCTTGCTCCCACCAATCTTTTGTAACGTTAACAAGATGGTCTTTTAAAGCAATGACATATTTTTAATGTTCTCTTCTAGGATAAAATAGAAAGATTATAAATCTGGAAGTCAATTTCATTAAGTTTTCCGTATTCCCTAATTCTTAGAATGTGTTTTTTTTTTTTTTGAATTGACAAGTGGAGAAGAGATTTGTAAAACCACCAAAATAATGATGTATTTTGTAGGTAGTGGTTGTTAGTGTTACATCCCACTAAAAAAACCAAGATACTAATGGTTAACGTGTGGAGACTTATTGCCATATATTGAATCAAAATATCTTGAATCAACATTATTACTGAGAGGAAAAATCATACTTGTCCATTTTAAACACTTGTAAACTGGAAATCAGAAAATTAAAGACTGTAAAAAGGAAATCAGACTTAAATAACTTTTTTGATATGTGTATTAAAAATCATTCTTTATGAGATTTGTAGTGTTTGGTATCCACAGCATCTTAGAAGAATATTGTTTAACCTGTAAATCATTTTGAAAAATAATGCTTACTTGATTTATATCTATAAAAAGAATGTCATCTAATTACATGTTGAAAACATCTAATATACTAACCTTAAATAATGTGAAAATCATATTCTTATGAAGGCTTTTCAAAATAATGTTATAAATATAGCTTTGTTTCCACCTTTAATTGGGAAACATTTATCTGTATAAGACATATTTTGGAGATATATATGTGTATATATGTATATATATGCATATATGTATGTGTATATATATATGTATATATAGGTATATGTTGTACCTTTAGAGAAGCCAATGGACTGTAGTGGTGAGTATTTATTATATTTATTTTCTTCTCTCAACCTTTAGTTTGATTTTATTTCCATAATGTGAGTGCTTATATTTTTTTCAGGAGACAGTGCTTTAAAAATATGCTAGGATAAGGCCATATATTTCCTATTCCTCTCTATATTCTCCTACCATGTCTCTCATATCTCTGCTTCTGATAACCTTCCATTTGGCTTGTTGTAAGTAATTCAACTTTCCCAATCATGGGGGTCCCTGCAAATTAAACTTATGCAGGTATATTGCACACCAAAGACAGAGGAGCCACGCTTGGCAAAACATTCTTTTCTATTCTTTCTGCTTTGAGAGGTACATAACAAAGCAAGATTGTTTCTGTTTTGTCTGTAGAATCCATCATCCTACTATTTCTTTTTTTCTCAGTTGCCAAATACAATAGTTTTGGTAGCACATGCTCTAGGTCCAAAGTACAATAACTTCACTTTAACCAACCACCATGCAATTGTAAAACAAAGATTTTTCAGAGTGGTCTTTTTTCTCACTTCCCTCACTTTTACTTGTTTTGTTTTGTTATTTATTTATTTATTTTTTGCAGTATGCGGGCCTCTCACTGTTGTGGCCTCTCCCGTTGCGGAGCACAGGCTCCGGGCGCACAGGCCCAGCAGCCATGGCTCACGGGCCCAGCCGCTCTGCGGCATGTGGGATCTTCCTGGACCGGGGCACGAACCCGTGCCCCCTGCATCGGCAGGCGGACTCTCAACCACTGCGCCACCAGGGAAGCTCTTCCCTCACTTTTAAAGAATTCTCCCCTGTTACTTGTAACCTCATTCCTGGTAACAAATTTCTTATCCATTATGTACGTAATTCATTTTCCAATAAGTGCAGGCCTGATTCAAACTGGCAAATGATTGCAAGAAAAGTATTTCCTCACATGACTGGCAATGCCAAGAGCTAAACTGTGATTGACATTAAACATGATTCGGGCCCAGATCAATTTCCCTGGGATTTTCTAGGGCTCTGTTCCTCTCAGATTGTCTTTTTGGCAGCAAATGACTACAGATGTTCTAGGCTTCATATCTGCACACTACATATCTGGTAGAGAGGAAATCTGATTTCTAGAATTCCCAAAACACTGAGAGTTACTTTTACTGAATTTATTTGGTATAGGGTTGTATTGGGCTGGTTGGTTAAATTAGTTTATATGCTTCACCCATGCAAAAAGGCAAAGCCCCTTTCCTATAAGATGTGGGTCAACAAGAAGTAGCAAGGTTGAGGACAAAAGGGGGAAGGATGCTGTGTACATCTCAACTATTCATAAGAGTTCAATAAACGTTTCCAGAAAATAAATGTATGCCAAGTAAATTATGAAAGCAACACTATAAATAAAATTCAGCACAATACAAATTGCTAAGTCTCCCCCTTTTAGAAATTACATTCAGAAAAACATGCCATAAGAAAGGTCAGCGTGACAATTTGGTTTCTATCAAAATGAATCCCGTGGAAACAAAAATTTCCATTATCATTATTCAAGGTATTATTAAAGCAGGCATTAGTTAACCCTGTGAAAAGTCAAATAACCAATTGATCACCAAATGTTGTCAAAGTCATAAAGATATATCTGATTATTGAATTTGAAGATATTTGTCTGATTTATTGGCTTCAATGCTTGCTAAGCTGTATTCTTTAAGTACATCTACAGGTATAGAATTTCTAGGATGGATTTAGAGTGAATTTTCCTTGAAACATTATTCTGCTAGCATTTATTTAAAAGTGTATCTCATTTTTTTAAACAAATAGTAGAAATGTGTTACTAAACCTACATGTCTCATAAGAAACAAGCACGCTATTTTCCTAGTGATCAGTATAATTCTTCATTTCATTTCAGTAAGGAAGCAACATCCTGCAGATATTTCTTCATTTATCTTTCATCAGTATTTAACTATCAGTAGAGGAAATATGTATAGCCAACCGTGTGCTGACTTGCAATAGATTCTCAAGAATATTAGAGTTACAACGTTACTATTTTAAAGCTATCTTGAAGACATAAAATATTCTGATATCCTTTAATTTGGAAAAACCTGGGTAAAGTTTTAAGTTCTCACTCAATGAGATTAAATGAGAATAATTTATAGAGAGTAATAAAAGACATTACTGATGCTTTACATAGGAAAGGACATATTGGTGCAGTTCCTGAGATGAAATTCTTGGGGGGAAATATCCTTGTGAATGTGTCATGCTGGGGGGACTAGGACTTGTGTACTTGAATCATGGAAGAGAATGCATTCCAGTTGCGATCACAGACCATTGTAATCTGGTGACTTGCCTGTATGAAGAGGATAGATAGTGTGGGTGGGTGAAAGGAAGTAATTTAGGCTTAATAACAGATCAGATTACCAGAAAGTTAATACTCCCACTTCCTGAATTTCTCTGGAAATGGAGGACTATTTTTTACTGCCATCTTTCAATCTACATTCCGTAAGAAACTTCCACACTAAATAAGACAGAGTAGTATCTGCCAATTCCCCTCAATTATGTAGAAAAATTATCATAAATCCATCATACAAAATCCCCTACATTTCTAAATGTTAAATTAGAATTGTTCTCATGATTATACAGTCATATGACTGTCTAAATTTTGGCCTCTAAATCCCAAAAAGCAAATCCTTTTTAGGCCCTGCACCACCTCTGGCACTTCTAAGCATTCAATAAATGTAGAAAAAGTCAAACATTAAGAAAGCTGCCTCTGAGGCAATTCACCTGCTTTGTCCCACTGTGTTTGGGGCTACTGCACTGTGTCAGCTAATCTTTTTCATTTTACAATTTGAAAAATACATTGGTATATAAACTGGTCATTTCAGGGGATACTTAAAAAACTTAGGAAATGACAGTGATATGTGGTTAAAGATTTGCTTAATTTTAACGTGAACAGAATTAAATTAACTTCACAGTAATGATGTGTACATCTTCTATCCATCATAAAAGTGATTAGAGTTGCTGTTAAGGGACATGGCTACTCAATAATTCAGGCAACATACCTATTTTAAATAAAGGGAAAGTGACTTTCCTAAATTAGAAGTAAAAAATACTGAATTTCAATACCAACAGCACTATTCCCCAAATCAAATCAGGTCAGTGCACAGAATCTCATGGCTTGAGGAAAATTTGAGAAAAGAGAACATTTCCTCATGCCCTCAGGCGTGGGATTTCACCTAAGCCATCACAGGCTGAAAGTATATACATCCCAAGATATATTTAATATTTCTTCCTCTTGCTGCTTTTATTACCTAATTAATTTTTTAAAAGCTGTTCCTCAAATACAAAATTACCAAAATATGTAATTTGTAAATTTTATTACATTGTTTTAAAAAATATGTTTCCAGTTATATTGTTATAAATTCAGCAGAGGAGGGTAATAATATGATTATAATAATGGTTAACCAAAGAAGTCAGGGTTAAGCCCTTGCTGTGACCCTTAGAGCAGTGTGAACTTTGGAAGACCCCCTAAACATTCTAAGTCTTGGATCACATGTCACTAAAATGACAAAGATATTTATATATTTCAAAAGCTACTATAAAGTTTGAAAATATATGCATATACAAAGTCATAAATTATGTGTGTATGTGTATGAATACTGCTTTTGTTAACAGATGTGGCTTAAGATAACACTTGTTCATGTGTTGTCTCTATATATAATTTTACATTTTATAAATGTATACAGTCTCATTTAATACATATATGCATGTATGTGTTTATGCATACACATATGTACATATGCATACACACAGATTTCCCCTATACATTTACATACTTATTTTTCAATAGACTTTATTTTTTAGAGCAGTTTTAGGATTACAGCAAAACTAAGCAGAAAGCACAGAGTTCCCATGTATCCCCTGATCCACTCGCCCCACAACACACACATGTATAGCTTTCCCCCAGCATCCTGCATCATGGTGGTACACTGCTTATAATCAATGAACCTACACTGACACATCATAATCACCGCAAGTATATAGTTTACATTAGGCTTCACCCTTTGTGTTGTAATCAATGAACCTACACTGACACATCATAATCACCGCAAGTATATAGTTTACATTAGGCTTCACCCTTTGTGTTGTACGTTCTATCAGTTTTGACAAACATATAATGACGTGTATCTACCATTATCAAAGAAAATAATTTCATCATCTAAAAATCCTCTGTGCGCCACCTATTCATCCTTCCCTCCCCATGCATTTTTAAGCACTATACAAATGTATGGCATTGAGTTTTCCCTCATGTCTGGGTAGGAAGCAGTAGAAAATTCAAGTATAGCCATAGTTCCACCTCTGTATCTAGCTGATATTTAATAAGGAATTCTTTCCCCAAATGTATGAACTATTGTTTACTAAATATATAGTGTACATTACAAATATATATTACTAAAAATGTATATAAATTATCTTCTGAGTAAATGCACACTTATTAAAGTTAACTAAATTCATAGTGACTATAGACTATTTTTTACATAAATGATAGAAAATACAAATCTATGAAGACCCTTCATATATATTAATTCTGAATATAGGTCCTTATTCTTGAAACATTTGAAACCATTGGTCTAGGTAACTTATCATAAGAATAAAAATTAAGTTCTTATCATATTCAAAATTAAATTTCAGACCAAATAAATGAACTAAGCATTTATTTTGGAAAATCAAAGAGCATCAACAAACATTTTAGTAGTAATCAGTACTAGACAACAAGCTCCGTGGTATCAGGTAATATACATTTTTCATCATTGCCTTCTCATTAATTAACATAGTGTCTCATAGTTAGTAGTTATTCAAAATTTGATGAACTCAGTTGAAATAACCTTTTATTATTAAAACAAATTAGCAAACAAACTTAGTAGAGCTTTCCTTTGCTATCTCCTTTAATATTGACTTCCTCTCCTTTTTACACCCTTTTCCAATTTGAAATATTAATTATTGATGTATTGCTTGTTTATTGCCTGTCTCCTATACCAGTTTGAGGTCTTTGGACATGTGTCCTTAAATCACTAAGGTAACCTTAGCATCTAGCATAATCTTTAGTATACAGGAGCATGCAATAAAAATGTGTTGCCTGACAATAAACTCAATGATGTGGGAACAGAGTATACATTATTTATTGGCCCACATGTGCCTTAAAAAAGCTAAGACATTTAAACTAATAATTTGTTGTTAAACCTCTTAAGTGAAAACCCTGCCACCAAATACTAGACTTTTGTTTAAAAATGGCTACATGTCATGTGTCATCCTAATGGCATTTGTGATTTGCCAAACTTTTTGAAATTTGAGTCCTTTTACTAAGTTAAGAGTTAAATTAGGGCTTCCCTGATATCCAGTGGTTAAGAATCCGCCTGCCAATGCAGGGGACACGGGTTCGAGCCCGGGTCTGGAAAGATCCCACATGCCGCGGAGCAACTAAGCCCGTGTGCCACAACTGCTGAGCCCGTGTACCACAACTACCGAAGCCCGCACGCCTAGAGCCCATGCTCTGCAACAAGAGAAGCCACCGCAGTGAGAAGCCCGTGCACTGCAAGGAAGAGTAGCCCCCGCTCACCGCAACTAGAGAAAGCCCATGTGCAGCAACGAAGACCCAACGGAGCCAATAAATAAATAAATAAATGTATATTTAAAAAGTTAAATTAGTGTCTTCTAAATATCAAGCTGCTATTAGAATCCTCAATATAAGAATCAGGACGTCATTTTGAATGTGCACATGAATAGAAGATGCGACATTTGCTCCACATCCTCAGCAGCACTTTTGTCATTGTGAACAAGGGGAAAAAGCTTTTTGAAAACTTGCAAAAGACTAAGGGAGGGAAACGCTTTATAGTGGGAAGGTACACCAAGATTTTATATTGGTCAATAACATCTCACATGCTTTTTAGACATCCTCACATACTCTTGGACCTCAGAGGAATGGTCAAAGCTGAAGACATAAATTTGGCAGTCATCAGCATAATGACAGTGTTTAAATCAAGACACTGACCAGGGTCATCTAAGGAGAGGGTATAAATAGGGAAGGGAAGAAGTTCCAGTGCTTAGTCTTGGAGCCTTACAACAGATGGAAATCAAGCTGTGGAATTAGAGCCAGCAAAGGAGACTCACTGATGGCTGATGTGGGAGGAGAAAGATCAAAAGACCAAGGATACACTGCATCACAGAACCCAAACCTTGCATGATGGCTGATGAGGTAGTCAAGAAACAAGAGTAAACAGTGTTGGAGAACCCAAAAGAAAAGTGTATTGAGAGGATGAAGATATCAATTACATCCAATACTATTGAAAGTTCAAGATCCTTAAGATTAGAAATAAATAAAGCCTGGATTTGCAAGATGTAGGTCACTGGAGACATGGGTGAGATCAATTTCAGTAGAGTTATGGGAATGAAAGCCCTTTTGGAATAGATTGAGGAGAGAATGGAAGATGAGAATGTGTGACATGATATTACAAATACTTTCTCAACGAATGTCTGTGTGAATTAGAGCAGAGGAATGGAAACACATCCCAGTGTGCAGTAAACAAAGAGGGATATGGTGTCAGGAAGAGTTGGTTTTGATGTTATTGTTGTTTTTAGGATGGGAGAGATTAGAGAAGAGGTGTATATTTGTAGAGTGAAAAATAGATGAGATGACAGAGGAGACAAGGATGACAACTGCAAGAGGAAGCCCAGAGGACATGAATCCACTGAGGAAATGCATATACAACATGGATTCCTGATCTGAAAGAACTTTTAAATTAAATAAATCTCCAGTTCACATATTTTTAGGCAATATTTGGAATATCTGCATACAACAGATACATACAGGAAAATTTTAGGTATAAAATATAAATAGATATGTATCTTATATTTTATACATATGTATATATGTCTTTGCCTTTATTCTATATTCTATGTTACTGCATCATAGTAAATTCAGATTTATCCTTACTACCATTAAAATTCAAGCAGAAGTAATAGTATAAAATATTTGAAAGGATGGCATTAGTTGATTCTTGCCCTTTTTTCCCAATATGTGCTGTTCTAACTTAAGGCAAGCAATTTTTTTTTCTCTCAGAAGAAAAGAAAATCTATTCAAATGGGGGAGACAGTGAACTAAGCATTTGCAGTTGGCCTCTCTCATTGGCTAACACTTGACAAACAATTCATATCATTCTGTAGGGATTGCGTGGATGTCTATCTTGGTTAGTCAGTGAAAGAACCTGTCAAACCCAAAAGAGGGTGATTGTCCCAAAAGAACAGCAGATTCATCAAAAAGCTTGCAAAAGTGTGTGCAAATATTAGTTATGCAACTAGCCAAACTCATCATTTCTATTAGCATGTATTCCATACTTCTCATATCCTAGTAATACTTTAGATGTTCAGTTCTCTTAAATTCTTTCTAATAATGTAATGCACAACCATTACTCATAACAGTAAATATGTGTCACATTTTAAGATTTTAAAGTTTTGTTTTTTGAAACACAATTCTAGGATTCCATAGGTTCAGTCGTCTTGTCATTTGGGCAGCTGGGCCATTTATTCAGTGAAATTCTAGCAACCAACCACCAGATACCTTTAAACTCTAATCAGAAAGTAGCTTAACCCCAGCAGCCATAAACTCAGAACCTATATAATGCCTTTAACTACAGAACTGCTGTTGGAATTTTTTATATATTGCACCACATTCCAAGTTGGAATTGAACTCTACTATAGAGGCTTGATGAAAATGGGTGAAATCTATTCTCTCTAAATCATATATCTATTCATACTACTAATTAAAATATATATTAGAAGAAAAAATGCATATTTATAAGACAGATTTTTTTTGTTTAGCTCTTTATATCTTTAAAGACCTATAGAAAATTTTAAAATGTTATCTTTAACTTATATATAGCAGAGTCAAAACTGTAACCAAATTTATAACTTGTAGGGAAAAAGTAAAATCCATAATCATGAAAGTGCCAACAAGCAGAATTAGCAAATACTACATGCATTTACATTATCATCAAATGATGAAAAGATATTTGAAAGTAATATATCTTGGGCTTCCCTGGTGGCGCAGTGGTTGAGAGTCCGCCTGCCAATGCAGGGGACACGGGTTTATGCCCCGGTCTGGGAAGATCCTACATGCCGCGGAGCGGCTAGGCCCGTGAGCCATGGCCGCTGAGCCTGCGCGTCCGGAGCCTGTGCTCTGCAACGGGAGAGGCCACAACAGTGAGAGGCCCACGTACGACAACAACAACAACAAAAAAAAGAAAGTAATATATCTCTAGCTATAACGCACAGATCTTTTTTTCCTTTACTTTGCCTCTTGGTTACTAATTTTTTTCTCTCCATCCCTGCTTTCCAACAAATTCAAATATAATGCATTTCAAAGGCACCAGGTATTCATTAGATTCTGAGAAAATAGAAGATCTGAGATTTTCTTTTGAATTGAAGTTTCTGTCTTTCCTTTCAGTTATCATGACTAGGACTAAACAGAGCTAATGACAAGTTTTTAAAAAAGAAAAAGTATGCTTTATTGAAATTCACATCAAGTAGAAAAAATAACTCCTGATATTTTTAATCAAATTATCCATGCCAATAATACTAACTCATAGTAAAACATACAAGAGACTCTGGAATTCATTAACACTACTTAAATGTCTCATTTCACTGCATTTTGGAGGCTGGATTTTTAATATTACTGTGTGTTAACAAAAATGAATTATTTTGAATGTGATTTCTCCCATTTAAAAATAGCTTATACCACACTCTATCACATATATAAGTATTAGAATAAAATAAAACAACACAAATTTTATGGATAGTTGAGGTTCAAATTTATGCAGTATGTCTGATAAAATCATGTGATTGGGGAGAAGGGAGGGAGAAACAAGTCCAAAAGATGACAAGATAAAAGTCAGCATGGGAAGGCTTTAGTGTACCTTTTTTCTTTTTTTTCCTAGGTAACTAGTGACAGTTCATGAGTATCACATGGAACAGTCACTCCAGATAAAACAGCATTGCTGTTACTTGAATTTGCTCCAAATTTGGTGATAACACTTACTTACCTCTTTAGGCCTAAACTTCTATAAAAGAATATGCAATAAAGATTGGGGAATCATTTCCCCATCTTAGAAGAAAAGTGAGTCTTAGCGACCAAAATAAATTCAGCTCCATTCCTTAAGATTTATTGTGTGCTTAGTATATTCCAGGCCTGGTGGTGGTAACCAGAGAGGATACAATGATACGTAACATGCCCAGTGGCAGGTTGTAGTCACGTGGCATCTAGTCTTGAGAATCAGCCACAGTGCAATACCCAGAAGTTGTCTAGAAGAGTAAAGAGTCAGATGACCTTGGAAAGACAAATACAGTGGTGCAGCGTGCCTTGGCTTCTATAAGGTCTCCAGTGGCAGTGCTGTGGCGAGAGGCTCAGGTACAAAAGCATACATCCTGATTCCCACAGAGCCTTGAGTGTCTGTTGAGAAGAATGAATTCAGTGTTCAGCATCACTTGCTGTCACCCTGTGAGTCCCCAGCATTAGTGTGGTCAGGAGGGGCAATGCCAAGGGCAGTGGGATAGCCAGAGTTCCCCTGCTGAGTGTAGAGGAATCAGTGAGCTTGGTGAAAGGGTAGGGGTGGAAATGGCACAAACCCTGGTTCAAGGGGATAACATGCTGACCTGTAGCCGAGTGGAGATGGTAGGGGAAGAAGAGCTGGAAACAACTTGGGAGAGTTTGTGAGACTACACACTAGAGAGAGGAGGGCAAACTCAAAGGAGTCGATAACTCTAGAAGTTACACTTGTTGGAGTTAAGTCACTCATGAAATTCCCGTGCAAATGATGTGTTTGGTGTGGCCTGGAGAAGACAACTAGCCCGTTAAAATATGTCATAATGAAGACAGTTCAATGTGATAGATCACATGGAAGCCATTTAAAAAAATACAAAAAAACAAGTATAATTTACCAAAATATAGGCAGACCTAAAGTTTAATGTATGATTGTGTGAGAATAGTGGAAAACCTGAGAATATTTGTAAATTAGAAATGGAGTCACAGATATCTACTTCATACTTTGTATGAAATTCTGTGACAGCTGTTTGAATTAATCTTCAAGGCCCTGGTGGGAGCATCTCTTTACTGCATCACTTATTATCTTCCTACGTGATGGTCCTTAGTAACTATGCCCTTCAATAGTCCCCTCACTGGAGTCACTCTGGGAATGTGACATTATTAAAGAAATATACTTGATCCCTGTTTTAAACCTTGGAGAGGAGAAAATGTGACTGGGTTAAATGGAAGTGTCAAACAGGAATAGGGTCTGGCAGGGAAATCTATAGTGAAGTGCCAATCGTTCTCCACTGGGGCAGGGCTATCACAATGACCTCCAACTAATTCTGCAACGTTTTAATGTGCAGCGCTGCTCACCAGCAACTCGTATCTTGTGAAGTTCTCAGAGACTGATTTTGCTTCCCAGGGAAATGCTGTTTATTCCCATCTGTGTTCAAGGTTGTTAAAAAGAAAATCACTTGCCTTTCCCTTACCTACAGGCATTCTTGGAGAATGACACCACCATGGTTTTTTTTTAATATTGACATTTGTTGTCAAATAATATTTTCTTCTAAATTATTCTAAAAAGAAAGAGAGTTGGCATGTATTTGGGGAATGTTTTAAATAAAAAGCAACTTCAGTATTGACTCAAATAATTTGATCCAATTGTTCTAATTTAAAACAATAAAACGTAAGGAGGAAAACAAATTTGTCTTTTTAGTTATTCCCATGTATTTTGCTTAAGAAATACTTTTACCAAATTAGAAACTTGTTTTACTATATTTACATTGGTATTACAAAATATCTAGTTTTATTTTACAAAATAGTTTCTACACCACAGAGTTAATCTTCTTGGTGATTATGACAAAGGCCTTAAATTCTTAAAGTTAGTAAGCTTTCCTCATTATTTAATATCTGTTTTTTCCCCAATAAATTATTTTTAAATATTGGAAGAAAAGAACAAGTGAACAAATCCTGACTATTACATAAGATTTTACTGAAATTAATCTACAAATAAAGATTTATGAGACAATTATTCACAAATAATTGACTTAAATTCTCCACTTTTACTATCATTTTTGAAAGTTATGTTTTACCAATTGAAAGGCATATATAATAGAGAGATTAGAAGTTTTATATGCTTATAGATATCAGAAAAAAAATCTAAATTTCAATAGCATTGTTAGAATAATTAGATTTTTATGTTATTCATCAGATGCAATAAATTATTATAACATCAGATATATCAAAGCTTCATAGCTATTCAAGCTAGTCCTGACCCATACTATTACATTTCAATTATGGCCATCATTGCAATTACTATGCTGTTTTAACTTACAAATTTTGATCACTTTCTCCCTCACAAAACTGTGAGAGGATCATGGAAACTGAAAACCTTTGTGGAATGGAACATTTCCATTCATAAAACGCTTGCTTATTTTTCAAATTGGATAAGCCTGTTCTTATTTATCATGGAAACGGTATTGTTTACAGGCAAGAAATTGGGCTTCATTAGGGTTTAGCAGAAGAGAAGTGTGATAGAATTTCAAGGAATTATTAGGATAAATGCTCTAGTGATCACCTTTAGCAATTATTAGACAATAGTAAACAGCTTATTGTTCATTATCTTGATCAGCTTACATTCATAATGGATTTAGATCATTTATGGCCAATTAAACCATAACTACTTGAGTACAGAAATCTTATGCTTTTTTATATGCTTTAAATTCCCAGCATATAGTATGATGACTTGTTAAAAATTGCACTTAAAATCATATATTTTATTGATTATATTGATAAAAGGGTAATTCTACTTTCAATGCAGCAAGTATTAACTAAGTGCCTACTGTAACCAATACCACATTCAGGCATGCAGCTAACAGTAAGGAAAATGCAATCCCTCCTCTCACTGAAGGAGACTAGTTAACAAGTGGGTATAATACTCTCTGTTAAGCAATCTAATTGGGTGGGTTATTCATGCTGTGGGAAACTAGTCTAACTGGTTAAGAAAGAACATCAAAGAACTGATGACTGTGATGAGAACTGTAGGAAAGTAGAAATTAGACAATTTAAACAGTGGAATATACATTTTCCAGACAGAAGAGCACCTGGAAAGGCTCAAAATTGAGAGAGGACATGATGATGACATTGTTAGAATATAGAGCACAAGTGAGGGAAGAAAGATCTTGAATATCATATTAAGAAATGTATATTTAAGATTCATAAATGTTCATTGAGATGTTTTACCAGGATAATCACATGATCATGTTTTTATTTAAGGAAAATATTTGGTAGTGGTGTGGAGAATGAATTGGAGAGAATGAAATAATCAATTTGAAGGATATTTCATAGAACTATGCAAAAGGAATTATTGTAATCTATACAAAAGTAATAATAAGAATGAAGAATACACATTCCAAAGCTATGAATAGCATAGTCTCAGTAGAATTTGGTGCTAGATATGGACTATGAGAGGAAAAGGATGTTAAGGATTTATGACCCTTCAACTCACTGGCATGGGTAAATCAGCAGCTGGTGCTGCTGTTTTCTGAGACATTTCTGAGAAAGGAGAAATGAGTTTTCAGACTAAAATTAATTGAGTTTTAAGGTATTTTCAAACTGAGATGCTCTTGAAACAAGAAGAATATCAAAATATAGGGTATCAACACCACCAAAATATACTGGACTTGAGATGGGGAGAAAGAGCTCAGATGGAAATAGATACACTTTGGAAAGTAACCATTGTATGGATGATAAATGAAGTCACATTGTAGGGTGAAATTGCAATGAATGAATATGTAGAGGGAAAAATTAAAGGGTTTATGAGATATCTATGGATGGATAGGTAAAGGAAATATATTAAAGGACCTATGAAAGAATCCTTAAAAATACTGAGCAGCATTCCTAGGAAAAAACAGATAGTGTCTTTACCAAGGCAAATGCTTAAATAAAGCAATAAAACCAGCAGGATCTACTCCTGGTAACTCTCTTATCTCTGGTCCAACAAAATGCACATTCTAAGAATTGGAGATGTTAAATTGGTTAAATTATTTAGCAAAAAACAAACAAAAAGACCCCCAAACTTCTTTCATTCAGTTTTCCAGATATTGTTAAAATCATTGCCAAAAATAATTTTACAAAGAAATAAGCATTTCACAATAAGTCAAATAATAAGTACACAAAGAAGCAAAGTATCATGAACATATGATAGCTGACAGAAAAGGACTTTCATATACTAATGTTAACAGATTTCTTGTACTAAACATAACACCAGAGATTTTAAAACTATGATTAGTGTGTTAAAAGAATAACACAAGCTTGATGATATTTTGAGGGAACAGGAAACTATAAAATGTGATGTAACTGACTTGGATAGAGAATAGAAGTTCAAGAAAATATATATATAATGGGGAAAATTTAAAACTTAATGAAATAAACAACAAATTAGAAACATTTGAAGCTGGAGGCGATGTCAGAAAAAAAATAAGATAAAATAGCACAGGAAACAGGGAAAATAAAGATTAGGATGAGAAGGTCTAATATGTGTTTAGCTGGAGTTCTAGAAAGAGAAGCAAGGGAAGAAGCAGAGGTCATATAGAAGGTAATAGCTGGAAAGTTTCCAGAACTGTCAAACAACACCAATCTTTACATCCAACAAGCCTAGTAAATCTCAGAAACACTGAACACACACACCTAGTAATATCATAGTGTCACTTCAGAAAACTAAGTGCAAAGAGATGGTCTTAAACATTTCTAGAACAGACCATGTTTTCTCCATTGTATATTCTTGCCTCCTTTGTCATAGATTAATTGACCATAAATGTATGGGTTTATTTCTGGTTTCTCTATCCCCTTCTGTTGATCTATGTGTCTGTTTTTGTGCCAGTACCATACTGTTGTGATTACTGTAGTTTTGTAATATAGTCTGAAGTCAGGGAGCTTGATTCCTCTAGCTCTTTTCTTCTTTCTCAAGATTGTTTTGGCTATTCAGGGTTTTTGTGTTTCCATACAAATTTAAAATTATTTGTTCTAGTTCTGTGAAAAATGCCATTGGTATTTTGATAGGGATTGCATTGAATCTGCAGATTGCCTTTGGTAATATGGTCATTTTCACAGTGTTGATTCTTCCAACCCAAGAACACAGTATCTCTTTCCATCTGTTTGTGTTGTCTTCAATTTCTTTCATCAGTCTCATAATTTTCTGACTACAGGTCTTTTGCCTCCTTAGGTAGGTTTATTTTAGATATTTTATTCTTTTTCATGTGATGGGAAATGGAATTGTTTCTTCAATAAGTGGTGCTGGGAAAACTGGTCAGCTACATGTAAAAGAATAAAATTTAACATTCACTAAACCATATACAAAAATAAACTCACAATGGATTGAAGACCTAAATGTAAGACCAGATGCTATAAAAACTCCTAGAGGAAAACATAGGCAGAACACTCTTTGACATAAATCTCAGCAATATTTTTTGGATGCATCTCCTAAAGTAAATGAAATAAAACCAAACATAAACAAGTGGGGCCTAACTGAACTTAAAAGCTTTTGCACAGTAAAGGAAACCACTGACAAAATGAAAAGACTACCTATTGAACGGAAGAAAATATTTGCAAATGATATAACCAATAAGGGATTAATATCCAACATATATATAGATAACTCATAAAACTCAATATCAAAAAAACAAACAACCTGATTTAAAAAATGGGTAGAAGAACTGAATAGACATTTTTCCAAAGAGAAAATGCAGATGGTCAACAGACATATATGAAAAGATGTTCAACATTTTTCGTCATCAGAGAAATGCAAATCAAAACCACAATGTGATATTACGTTACACCTGTCAGAATGGCAATCATCAAAAAGAACACAAATAACAAAGGTTGGCAAGGATGTGGAGAAAAAGGTACCCTTGTACACTATTGGTGGCAATGTAAATTGGTGCACCCACTCTGGAAAACAGTATGGAGCTTTCTCAAAAAATTAAAAATAGAACCATTACCATATGACCCAGCAATTCCACTCCCAGGTATATATCTGAAACACACAAAAACATTAATTCAAAAAGATACATTCACCCTAATATTCATATCAGCATTATTTACAATAGCCAAGATATGGAAGCAACCTAAGTGTCCATCAACAGATGAATGGATAAAGAAGTGGTATCTATACACACAAACACACACACACACACACACACACACACACACACACACACACACACTGGAATACTACTCAGCCATGAAAAATGAAATGCTGCCATTTGCAACAGTATAGATGGACTTGGAGGGCACTATGCTAAGTAAAATAAGTCAGACAGAGAAAGAAAGACAAATGCTGTATGATATTTATGTGTCGAATCTAAAAAATGCAACAAACTAGTGAATATAATGAAAAAGAACCAGACTCACAGATATAGAGAACAAACAAGTGGTTAACAGTGGGGAGGGGGCTAGGGAGAGAACAATATAGGGGTAGGGGAGTGAGAGGTACAAACTCTTAGGCATAAAATAAGCTACAAGGATATCTAGTACAACATGGGGAATATAGCCAATATTTTATAATAACCATAAACGGAGTATAACCTTTAAATATTGTGAATCACTATATTGTATGTTGTAAATTATATAATATTGAACAGAAATTATACTTCAATTTAAAAGAAAAGGACTGAAAAAAATGCTGGAACAAAAAGAGAATTTAAGAACATAAAACAGTATGAGAGGAGAATTATTTCTCCACTGTGATGATGGTGGTAGAAGTCTGAGTAACATAAACCTCTGTGCTGAGAGAAATTGTCAAGCCAGGAGTTGATATCCAGTAAAAATATTTTTCATGGAGAAATAGACCACTCTTAGGCTACTCTTAGGCAACTGTGCCTCCTTCCCCGACCTCCTGACTTGAATGTAAGTTCTCCTTTCTGGCCCTGCTTTAGTATCACTTTGACCAATAAGTCTGCGAATCTACAGGGCCATGGGGATATGGCCATCAGAGCCCACACCATGCTTCCTTCTAAGTGATGCTCCAAGGATCTAGAACCCCAGGATTCTGTGTTGCAATAGCTTCAACTTACTTTTTTAAGCTTGTGCAGAACATTTCCCCAGGTTTATCTACTACAGGCTGGACAAAATCTCTGCTGTAACTCTTGTTGCACACCCAGGCTGTTTGAAGCCAAATGATGGCTGTTTGAAGATACAGGTGAGATTTTGAACAGAGTAAAATTATGTGGACAAGTTATCCACACTCAGGTCCTCAGGAGCTCAAGAAGTCAGAAATGTAGGTGGGCAGGGCTAGGAGTATCCAGGTGTACTCTTGCACTGGGCTCTGAAAATGTTAAGGGTGGGCATATACAAAAAGATTTTCACAGGAGTTTGTTAACAGTAGAACTTTGCTAAACAATCTAAATGCAGTGCTTTATTCAGAAGGCAAAATAAAAGACAAATTTAAAAATACTCTACTATTCAAAAGAAAGAATAGAAAAAGAAAAAGAAAACAAACCAATAGAAAATATAAAATAGGGCTATAGATCAAAAAATAATCAGTAATCAGTTTAAATATTAGTATAAATCTTCCAGCAAAAGATAATCAGACTAGATGAAAAAAATATATCCACCTTTACACTGCTTAAATATAAGAAACGTGTAAAATATAAGAAATGAAAATGTTGAAATCCAAGAACACACACACATATATCCAAATGTGTGTATATACATATGTGTATATTTATATATAAATTCTATACAAAAGAAATGGTTGTAGCTATATTAATATCAGACAAGAGAAACTTTAAGGGAAAAGGTAATACTGGCTACCTGTATGAAAACTTCATGATGACTAAAGCTTCAATTTATCAGGATAATATAACAATTTTAAATTAGCATGCACCTATGAATATAACTTTGCAATTTATTTTTGGGTTAAGTTTCTCTAATTTCAAGCCACAAAACAAATAACTAAATTAGATAGAAAAGAAAAATTTTGTTACAAAATGTATTGATTAGCTCATGGTGTTGGGAGGGCCCCAGACAATTAGGAAATAGAATAGAATGCTAGGCTTTAAGACCTGCAACCAAGGACATAATTCAAGGAGCAGTCAGTGTCCTGTGCCACAGTATGCGCTGGCACTGCAGGGCACCGACACTGCTGTCTGACACAGCAGCTGCCACCACCTGATGCCAGCAACACTTCTGCTGGATCTGCCTCAAAGAGTCAATTATATAATCTCCTATTTACCCTTGTGTTACTTGTTTAATATCAGAGGTCCACAGGAAGAGCACTTCTTTGTGTTTCAGCTTTTAGAGATCAGGGAAAGAGTTATCTACCCTCTTCGGCTTCCTTGGGGGATAATGCAATATTGTATCCTCCTTTTTTAAAGTTTTGTTTTGATTAGGAGTGGAGTAAAGAGATTCAATCATTTAGGTAATTACCCCCATTTTCTGAGATACGAAGTATTACATAATTTCCTAAAAAATATATGACCACCTAGAATGAGGAGTGTGTGTGTGTGTGCGCGCACGTGCCTATTTAAGAAAGAAAAACAGAGCCAAACATCCTGACTACCAATTCCTTTCTGTGTTCTGGCTACACCCCTGTACACTCTCTCTCTCTCACACACACACACACACACACACACACACACACACACCACCAACACACACATTCGCCTAGCAGTGATATTTAGTAAAAATGGAATGAAATGAAAATTAAGGTATATTAAGATAGACTATCAGCCTAGCAAATAACAGAATAAAAACTTCCCTTAAAACTGTAGTCTAAGTTTCAAAGATTCAATTTTTCATGGAAATTACCACTGAGAATGAATTCTACTTGCCTTTTCATGCCTAACTCTGAATGGGATTTCTAAATGATTGATTCATCTACAAGAAATGTTCCTAAAATCACCTTAATAATTAAAAGAATAAAATTCAATTTCCTAACAAAAATGATTGTCACACACTCACTCCTAACACACACACATGCACACACACACATATCTTATAGTATTGAGATCTTTGTATATGGAACTCTGCCTACCAGTACTCGCTTAGCCTAGTCATAAAGAAGCTGCTGGCAACTTGACAGGGAGAGGAAAGTTGACAGCTTCTCATCAAATATCAAGCGCTGCTGTGTTTCTAATGTCAACCTGGATTTGACATTTAATTTTAAAAATATCTTAACATAGGTCTACACACAATAAAACAGATAGCAGCTACAAAACATTTTGTCCTATTTAATGCTTAAAAAAGCCTCTTGCCCAGAAGGCAGAATTATTTTAAGAAAAGCATCAGTGCTGTACCTCTGGGAATACTGGCAGTACTAAAAATAAAGCATTTTCACAAGTTCAAGATATTGGATTTACCTCATAAAGAGAAAATAGTGGTGTTTAATAAGAACATTGGATTTCTGTGAATATAGAATTTCTACTGATATGTTTAGTTACCAATTTGGATAAGAGTATACTCCACTGACGTGTGCGTGTGTGTATGTGTGTGTACATGTGCATGCATATGTGTGTGTGATCATTCATGCATATACATGTATATGCATAAACCATACCTATTTCATATAAACTCTGGCAATTGAATCTTATAGATTGTATCTTTCTTGAAAAATAAGGGCTTTATCAGCTCATGAAAAATAGTTAGAGATTAGAAATGACAGTATATTTTGATTTTACAGAAAAACAAGTACATTCTTAGTATAACATAATGAGTGATAGATAGACAATAGTTTTTCACCATATTATCAACCTAATGAAAATGCTTCAAATTTATTTAAATGTGACAAGCCAATGAAAAACAACTTTTGGTAAATAACAGCCGATTTCAGTATGTGGTTTTCAGTGTATCAGATTGTATTAGGAAATGAAAGTTTAAGATCCTTCATTATCCCTTAAACTTCAAATTAGTCAGATTATAAAACACTAGGCTGAATTTAGCACAATCAAAATTATAGTCAAATTATGTATTACCATAAAAAGACTTTGAGTAGCAATGTCTTAGAGAAGCAAATATAAAGTCTGGTTTAAAATACTAGCTCCTTCCTGTGCTAGTAGCAAACTTGGCATTACCATCATGTCATGTACATTCCTTAGAACCCCCTTCCTTCAGTGGTTCCAGATTAGAATTTGCCAATGAATGGCCCTCACATTTGTCATAAAAAGCAGAAGAAAAGAAAAGTCATTATACCCTTATGAGATACTGATGGCCAAACATGGCTGCCACTCAGCTTTATCTGCAATTTCCATCTTCCCTACTGCAAGTTGAGACAGTAGGTAGGACCATACCCAGATAATGGAAAATTGTGGCACTATCCCTGCGATCATTTAAAAGCCATTTCATTTGGCTGGCCAGGCTGATGGTTTCTGTGACTGTTTCTCTGACCTTCCAGCAGCAGCCTCTTGACCTGCACAGCCCCCTCTCTTTCTACGTGTGCGGAAGTCCGAATTCCTTTATTAAACCATTTTGTCTCATAATATTTAGTATGGCTCTATTTACTTGTGAAAATCCAGGGTGATGACGTTCATTAAAAGATGTAATACTTAGGGGCTTCCCTGGTGGCGCAGTGGTTGAGAGTCTGCCTGCTAATGCAGGGGACGTGGGTTTGCGCCCCGGTCCGGGAGGATCCCACATGCCGCGGAGCGGCTGGGCCCGTGAGCCATGGCCACTTGGGCCTGCGCATCTGGAGCCTGTGCTCCGCAGCGGTGAGAGGCCCACATACCGCAAAAAAAAAAAAAAAAAAAAAAAAAAAGATGTAATACTTAGACTTTAATGACCTACACTGAAGACCTGTAACAATAATGCAAATAAAGTAGCTATATAGCATTTAGGTATTTGCTCCATGTGCCATCACAAGGCAAGGCTGGTCTCTTATCCAAATAAACAACAACAACAACGAAATCAAAAAGCAACTACCAAAAGAGCAAAAAGCTCTCCTTCCATGTGGAGGTTAATGACCTAAATTTTATTTTTTGATATCCCTTCTAGATATGTTTTTATTTCCTCTTACATGGGAATACTTGAAGGATTATTATCCTAAATGACAGCATTCACATGTATCTCACTATGAACAACAATCTAGGACTGTATTCTCTACCAGGGCATGCCATTCTAATGTGCTTTATTAGTTTACTTCTATCTGATTTCAACTAGTCTCTTCAAGCAGAGAATGGTTATATCCTTTGGCTGAGACAAGACTTAAAAAATGGTCTCAAACTAAATACCAGTGTTTCCTTTGTGGAAAAAATTACTGAGAAAATATTTTGTCCTTTATATTTTAATGTACACTGCTTGTGGGCAAAGACCAAGCCTTGTCTGTCAACACACACACCTTTTGCCTTCTCAACCACAGTGTACAATATAGTACCTACACATAAGTACCTACGCATTCTCTCTAAATGTTTGTAACTTAAATAATGAAGTTTAGGTTCAGGTGAGGTGAGGGACAGGGAGTTTGGACAGAGAGCCATACCTCTGGGTAAAGTAGAAACACTATGGTTAGATTATATTTACTGCATAGATGTGGTAGGACCAATCCATGGCATGGTAAGAATAAGAACAGAATGCCGAAGATATTCTGTCTTCAATCAGAGGCTATTCTGTTACATATACTTGTGTAAGTACATGTACACTCATCTGTATAGGAAAAAATTAAGCCATTATATTTTGCTTTTTTGAACTTGTCAAAATTATTCTGTATGTTTCATAAAATCTGATGCTTTCAATAATCTTATATGGGAGAGATAGCCACTACTGACATATCAAATTTGAACTTCTCATATATCTTTTCTCTAAGAAGCTTTTGTTTTCTATCTCAAATCAAATTATTCATGCCCCTCTTTGTGACCTCATTTTATATTACACCAACTTTTATCATAGCAATTTTAACATTTTATCATACTTGTTTCTTTACTAAACTGCTAAATTCCTACATTGTGCCTGCCTTGGAGACAGAAAGCTAGCATTGAAAATATGTACTTCTACGTCAACCAGATTAGCCCTAAGAGAATCGCTTGTTTAATGAATGAATGAATGTTTTTGAATAAATGTAAGGAGAAACTATTTTTTCCTATAGGTTTGTACATCCAAAATTATTTTTATTTGAAGACTTGGATAGAATGTCCTTCATTTATAATCAGACAAGCGAGAGGGCACAGATAAGGATAAGGAAGAATATTTGGCTCATTACACCCAAAGTGAAATAGACAGTGTCAATGAAAAAAAAATGTTGCCTGCCACATCACTAAACAAAGGATGTTGCAGCCATCAAGCCATCACATTACACCCGTCCCCTGAAGGTGCCTGAGGGACCTCAGGATAAAAATAGAATGCCTACCATCAAGCCATCAGCCACTGCAGCTATCCCCAAAGGTGTACCCTGAGGAGCATTATCAAAGGAATGATTTCAATGAGGCCAGACTTTTGCATCTTCCCATACATAGAAAAGGGCTAAATTCATTAACTTGAGATTTTTAATTAGCAGTAATCTTTTGACGTTCCGACTATCTGGTCTTTGTTGCAAAAACTCCTGTATATCTTGGATTCTCCCTTATCTCTTCAGAGAAGTCTCTCAGAGCTATCTGAGAGGCTGATTCCTGGGCTTCAAGTCCTCAGTTTTGTTGCAAATAAAACATAATTCTCAACTTTTAGGTTGTGCATTATTTTTCAGTCGATAACATTGATCTACCTCTGCACACTCCATCTCTGTTTGTCTGCAATTATCGTTTTTACATCTAGTAGTAGAAAAGGTATTTTTGTTGGAGGAAAAGCTGGAGGGGAAAAGAGAGAATCTAGGATAGGTGATGACTTGTGTGTTTCCTTTGTGGCACCAGGGAAGAAACTTGAGCAGCTAGGAAGCAGAGGTGAGGGCCACAAGTTCCCAGGATTGCATAGGAAGATTATGCAAGTCTCTGGCCAGGAGCACAGCTGCTTTGATATTCAGATGATCACATGTGATAACAGGTTGAGAGGAAACAATTTTTTTTCTGTCACAAGGGTGAGCTCTGCGTCATTCTGACTCTAAAAGGAAGAGAGGTACTCAGAGCACTAGGTGATAGCATTCCTGGTAGCGATGCTGTCATTTCAAGATGGTGACTGGCAGCGGTGGGGTTTCCACAAGCAACTGTGTGCTAAGTAGGTGTGGGCAAGTGAAAGCTGAAGCAGGAGTGGAGGCCGGGGTAATACAGTGTGGGGATGAGAGTTCATAAATTCACAACTGGGTGTGTGCAAAAGGCTCCTCTGAGATGCCCAGAAATAAGTGTAGGATGCCATGGAAGGGAGAGCTGGGCTCACACCATTACATAGGTCAGAGCTATTAAACTCAAGAGTCATTTGAGTAAAAGGATTGACAAGCAATTTTGAGGACCCAACTGAAATTGGAAACTATAAATCTGCCCCACCTGGCAGAGTTATGTGATTTTTCTGCAGGAAAGCTCAGGAGCTCAGAAGATGGAAAATGTCTGTGATTAGAGAGATCCAGGTTGAGAGTATGTTTGGAAGAAGTTAGAAGAAAAGCAGAACAGGGGTCTGAAGATAAGACTAACAAGAAATGCCCAAATAGGATGATGAAGTTCATTAGGATGTAAAGCCAAGAAGCATCATATGAAAAAAAAAAAAAAAAAGAGAGAGAGTTTTAAAGACCCAAGTGAAAAATAAAAATATTGGGTTGGCCAAAAAGTTTGTTTAGGTTTTCCTATAACAGCTTATGAAAAACCCGAATGAACTTTTTGGCCAACCCAATATTTAGTGGGGATAAGCATTTGTTAGCAGAGAGAGGGATTTAGGGTATAGTTCAGTTTACAGGATTACAAAACCAGACTTTGGCTTCAGGGGTAGTTTACTGAAGAAAATGATGTGAAATCATAGTCATTAAAGTATAATTCAGGATGCAGTAAAGTTACCTGGGATAGTGAAAATTGTGGAAGTAGAAACAAAATGAGTGAGCCATTACATTCTCAGAATGAAGGACTACAGCCTGATATTTAAAATATGTATTAATTAGGAAAAGTAACAATAACTATTCTTAATATCCTCAAATTTCATTCATCAAAACAAGAAAGCTTTTTCATTCACAGCACAGTGCAAATGAGTGTGTGGCTGGGCGATAGAGGTACTCAGGGTTTGTCCATTCCCTTGAGCCCTTGGCAGGATTTGCTTCATCTGGCTGGGAGACAGGGAGGGGAAAGAGGGAGGAGGTTCTACTGAGATGTTTCACAGGCCAGCCCCGGAAATAGTACACCTCAGGGTCACTGACTTTCCTTTGGCTGGAACTCAGAAGGCAAATCGTAATTGCAAGAGAGCTGAGAAATAGAGTTTAGCTGTGTGCACAGAAAAAAGAGGAGAAAAATGAATATTGGCAGCATCCACATTGTCTGCCACAGCAGGTGATGGTGAAGACATTGCTGTGTGGTGTGAATCTCCAAGAAAATGAATTTACAATGGAGAAGAAGAACAATAACAACAAAGGTCTAGCGTAGATCTAGGAAAATTCTTAGCTTCTTCCTGGAGAAAGATTTTGTGAGAAAATAAGTCACTTTCTGAGGCTATTTTCAGGAGCAAATATTATTCAAATGAGGGCTCTAAACACCATCTGCAAAAGCAATGAGAATGGATTAGAACTTTATAGGACACAGTGTCAAAGGGAGGATTAGTTGTGAGTGACGATACTCAGAAGAGGGGACACTAGATGAGGAACTAGATAAACAGATGAAGGAAGGATTCTCCCCATCGGCATCATGGGGTAATATGGAAAGGAGAAAGAACAGTCTGACAGGGAAAGAATACTGGGGTGATATATGCCAACAATTTCAAATATAACTTCAGTAAAATCAAATTTTTAACTGTCTGTGACTGTTTCTGTAACCAGGTGCCCCATGTGTCAATGGTTGTGAAGGCAAGCAGGTAAATAACTTCTAATAGGCATCATCAACATTTCTGGTGGTATATTTCCGTGATAAGAGCATAAAACAATATCATATTTACTTATTTTCAGGAAATATTTAGATATGCTGTGATAAATCTTGAGTAACTAATTATTTTATTCTCTATACTTTTACCTATCCTTTCAAAGAATACATGTTTATAGTCTCTTGCTATTTGCTTGGCCCTGCTGGGCCAAAATATGGGACAGTTTAACCTCAGAGTGAGAGACACCACTTAAGTGGATAACACATGCACACCCATACATACACATTCTCACACACAAATTAGAGAGCTTGTTTGGCTGTCCAGGAAACACATGCATATGTTGTGGGACAGGCAGTAGATACAAAGTGGAAAGAGTGCAAAATAACATGCTTTCCCAACAGCAGGCCTTTCTAGGGAAATTCTAAAAATTCTAGAGTTTTTTGTTGATAAGAAAGAGGAAATACATGAAGAATTGGCAGGAGACAAAACTATAAAAGTTGGTACCTGCCAGAGCATGAAACACCTTTGGCTCCATGTTAAGGCATTTAAGCCTATAATGACTCACTTAAGAACTATAAAGGGAGAAGTGGCTTTGCCAATGAACATTCTGGGAAGATCACTCTGGCTGTTGTGTGAAGAATGGAGAGGAAAACAAAAATGGTTGTGAAAATTATTAGGAGGTTATTCCAGTTGTTCAGGTTAAAGTGGTAAATCCTAAACGAGGTTAATGACCAATGAAAGTGAGAGAAGAGAATGGATATAAGAGATGTTAAGAGTGCAGATTCTGTAACTCATGGCTAACTGAAAGTAGAAGATGAGTGAGATCAGAGAGACCAAGAGTGATACTGGCTGAGTGAGTCCATTCACTGAGATGAGGAAAACAGGAGGACAAGATCATATCATAAGTATCTTGCTTTGAGATACCTATGTGGAGATGCTTTGTATGTGATTTGAACTTTAGGTATGGAATCAACAGAGATGATTTAGTTGGAGATCTTGCTCTGAGATTCATCAGCATTTACATGGAACGTAAAGTCATATTGTGTATGAGGTCACCAAGGTAGATAATGTATAAAAGGATTTGGGAACAGAAAATGTAAGAGATGATTGGAGGAAGAAAGTAATATAAAAAATGAAATAAATGTGGGAGGGAAATCAGACATTGTAAACTTACAGAAATGAGAAAAGAGTTTCAAGAAAAATACAATGGTCAACAATCACAAATAATGCAGAAAGCGTCAGGAGACAGGAATGTGTTGAATCAACCTTATGAGCAGGATGACAGAACTATTATCTTAATAATACAAATTGCAGAGGCATTGCAGAGGTCAGGGTGATGGATTTCTTAAAAGAAATGACTTTTTTGTCAAAACTTTTCTGTAGTAATATCTAAACCAGTAGTGTCCAAAATTTGATTTCATATTTCTTTTGTAAAAGTAATTTAAACATGCTCCTCATGTACATATATTGAATGCATAAAGAACAAAGATACTGCTCATGCTCTTTGTTAGAAAACAGCAAACAACAGTAAAACAAATACAACAGAAAGTGTGATTGGAGCAGCAGAGTGTATCAAAGAGATACTCAGCTAAAATAACATCTGGAAGTGAAGAGTAAAATACAGTAAAAAGTACTGGAGTTCTATGTCAGGGTATTTGATTTATGTCATCTGCCTCAATTCCTTCCCATAGCTGACTTAATGTTTAGGAAAGATTCAAGCTGAGAGTAAGTGATTTTTATTATGGACGTAGGCTTAAAATAACCAAGGCTGGAAGAGTGTATGGCTAATTGTTTCCTAAAACAGATGACAAGAGTGACTCCAAGGCAAACCACTGTGGGTATAAGGGAACTCTATCCATCCAGAAATTGCTTGAGACATCCTATTTCACTAAAACTAAATAATCGAATTCCTTATATCGCTAAATGTTTTATTTTTTCTGAGAACGGCAAATTATGAATACAATAGTGTTCCAAATTGAACATTAGTGAAGATTAGCACAAAGGTCTTCCAAGCAGTTATGGAAGTCATGGACTTATTTTAAATTTTAACTTGCTTAATGATAATCATATATTTTCTGAGGATTAGGATAAGGTCATGCATTCTCTTATTTTACTTCGTAAAATAAAATATGGAAACTCTTTTAACTCTACTAGGGAAACTAAAATGTATCCTTTTGGTGAAAGGTTTTTCAAGGAATCTCAAGGAATAAGCAAGAAGGAATTAGTTGGTGTAGAGGGAACGATGGTGACCTGGGGAGTAAATAATCATAATCATGGCATCTTCATGATAGCTATGCAAATGAAAACATCATAATTACTCATGGACCCTAGAGTTTAGAAACACAGTCTTTTAAAAATTCAAACACAAGTGATTTATTTCATGCCTCTCAAATGGACAATATCTCAAGCAGTCTGGATAGCACTAACAGTTTTTAAAAGTATATCTTCTCTGTGCAATTATATATGTCCTCAGTGTGGCAAAAGAAATAATGGTGTATTTTCAAAGTTAGTACAGCTGCACCTGAGCTCGGAGGAAATTAAAGGGTGAGAGAACATTTACTTAAGATGCAAATAAGGAAAATAACACGTATGAAGAATTTAAGAGTAGCACAGAATTTTAAGAATAATATCAGAAGGTACAAAGCCTCAATAGAGCTGATTTTATAATATGAGATTTAATAATTGCCAATAATTGCTTTTTAAATGTATTCTGAACCAAGTAATGAAAGAATAGTTGGATCACTTCTTAAGGCTGATGGTGTAATGTTTATGGATAATATTGCTGTAGCAGAATCCACCAACTTGTATTTGCTTCAGTTTTCTCCAGAAAAGACACTCTGAACTGAAAAGTATATAGGAAGCATGTGTAAGAATGAATTACAATCTAAGGTGAAATAAGTGATTATAAGGTCACCCTAACTTCTCTTTATAAATTCAAGTCTGGCAATTCCCTGGTGGTCTGGTGGCTAGGACTCCATGCTTTCACTGGAGGGGGAATGGGTTCAGTCTCTGGTTGGGGAAGGGAACAAAGATCCCTCAAGCTGCATGGCATAGCCAAATAAAAAATAAGTAAATTTTTAAAATTCAAGTCTCCTGGCTAAAAATAGTTACATCTTATTATACCAAAAGTAACTTCAAATTAATTGTTTGGCCATGGAAAATAATTACTGAGTAATGGTGAATAAAGTAAAAGTTACCAGAACACTGAGAACAGACAAATGTGGTTATTTTAATCTGCTCATTTTTATGTTGGTTTAGACATAGATGATGAATCAATGCTTTAACAAAAGGTGATATAACCACTATCAGGGTAGATAGATTCATATTTATAAAATATCCAGTCCTTTATTTTTAATCTTGCTCCATTAAACAATTGTGGCAATGATATTTTCAGAGAAATAAAAAGCAAGATCAGCAATTTTTTTGTGTACTTGTAGCTGAGGTTAAGAATATCTCAACAAAAAGGAAAAACAGATGGTAATTTAAATCTTAAACTTTCATTCTGTAGCACTTAATACATTCTTTCATCTACCCCTCAAATTAACTCTATAAATTAGATACAGGCATACGTCATTTAACTGGGCTTCAGTTTATTGCACTTTGTAAATATGTGTTTTTGTTACAAATTGAAGGTTTGTTGAACACTACGTTGAGCAAGTCTGTTGGCACAATTTTCCATCAGCATTTTCTTCATGTCTCTGCATCACATGTGGATAATTCTCACAATATTGCAAACATTTTTTCATTACTGTTATATTTGTTATGGTGATCTGTGATTAGTGCTCTTCGATGTTAGTATTTTAACTGTAGATGTGATGGAAATAGCAAGAGAACTAGAATTAGAAGTAGAGACTGAAGACGGGACTGAATTGCATCTCATGAAAAAAACTTTCATGGATAAGGAGTTGCTTCTTATGGAGGAGCAAAGAAAATGGTTTCTTGAGATGGAAACTACTGGCAAAGATGCTGTGAAGACTGTTCAAATGACAACAAAAGACTTAAGAGTATTCATAAACTTAGTTGATAAAGCAGCGGCAGGGTTTGAGAGGATTGACTTCAATTTTGAAAGAAGTTTTACACAGTAAAACCCACAGGTGAAAAGCTATCACATGGCGTTGCATGCTACAGAGAAACCATTCGTGAAAGAGTCAATCGATGGGGTGTACTTCACCATTGTCTTATTTTAAGGAATTGCCACAGCCATCCCAACCTTCAGCACACAGCACCCTGATCAGTCAGCAGCATCAACATCGAGGCAAGACCCTCCACCAGCAACACGATTATGACTTGCTGAAGGCTCAGATGATGGCTCCCATATTTTAGCAAGAAAGTATTTTTTACTTACGTACATTATGTTTTTTGACATAACGCTATTGCACACTTAATAGACTACAGTGTAGTATAAACACAACTTTTATATACACTAGGAAACCAAAAAATTTGTGTGACTTGCTTTATTGTGATATATGCTATATTGTGGTGGTCTGGAAATGAACCCACAATATCTCTGAGCTACACTTGTAGTGTTCTACATATTGTGATAGCTAGTTATGTATCAACTTGACTAGACCACAAAATGCCCAGTGTTCAATCAAACATTATTCTGGGTGTGTCTGTGAGGGTATTATTGGATGATTTTAACATTTAAAATGGAAGCAAATCCTCTCAAACCCTGCCACTGCTTTATCAACTAAGTTTATGAATATTCTAAGTTTTTTGTTGTCATTTAACAGTCTTCACAGCATCTTTGCCAGTAGTTTCCATCTCAAGAAACTGCTGAGTATACTGAATAAAGCAGATTGCTCTTCCTAATATGAGTGGACCTCGTCCAATCAGTTGAAGATCTGAATAGAACAAGACTGAACCTCCCCTGATAAGAGGGAATTCCTCCTACCCAACTGCCTTCAAGCTGGGATTGTCTCCTGCTTTCAAACTCAACTGAAACATTGGCTCTTCCTGAGTCTTGAGCCTACCGGCTTTCACACTGAAACGACACCATCAACTCTCCTGGGTATCCAACTTGTCAACTGCAGATCATGGGATTTTGAGCCAATTCCCTATTCTAATTTCTCTCTCTCTGTCTCTATTTGTCTCTCTCTCTCTCTCTCTCTCACATACTCACACACAGTAGAGATGGCACCTCTCTGACCTTGGATGGCCCCAGGGAGTTGTTCTCTGGTTTGGGGTATAGTCAGGAGCATTGTGTGTGTAGGAAGGGAGTGGAGTCAGCACCACACAGGCCATCTTCCACACTGCCCAGAGATGGCCGACATAAGCTCCAAAGTGCCATGACCTATTTCACAGGGCAGCATAAATTATCTGTAGCTTCACTGAGGCATAAAACATCGCCCCTACTTATGGAATTGGAGGGTAGTGTGAACTGTGAGTTCAGAACCTGGTCTCACTGCTTCCCTTCCACCTAAACATGCAGTCATTGCTAAGCGAGGCCCTGGATCACCACACAGGAAGCTAAGCATAACTTTATATAAAGGGTTGCCTTGTGAAAGAAGGAACAATGTTAGAAAATCACTATGTGGAAATATTTCAGAATGGCAAAGAGTTTTTTTTCTCGTATTCAGGGCTTTGCTTTGATTAAATGTGTACCCTAGAGGAATTAAGAATTTTATCCATAAATTCCTTAAGCATGAGCCACAAATCTCTTGGTAGTGAATATATAAAAAGTATTCAAATGGTATTACTTTAGTTAAATTCATTTATGTAATAGTAGCTCCAAATTAAATAATGACTCAAGCACCCCACCTCCTACTCATGCACACGCACATACACACGTCATCACCATCTCTCTCTAAAAGCAGATGTTTCTCACAGGCAGATTACTGTTCTCAGTGTGGTGATTCACGGGCAGGGTGCTTCTGTGATGTGGCTCTGCCATTCCAAGGGCCCTGTTAATCATCATCCTCTCCCAGAATTGAGGGAGAAAAAGGGACACATTCTCCTTCTTAGAGAATGCTGTTACACAGCAGACCTCACCTCCACTCACATTTCACAGGTTCAAACTCAATCATATAACAATGTTTAACTGCAAGAGAGGTTGTAAAGTGAGGTTATAGTTAAGAAAAAGGGGAGTAAATAGTATTTGCCACACCAGACATGGATCACTCATTGTCTGGATGACCGTAGATTCCCCTTTTATGAGTCTGTGAGTCTGTGTGCCATGTTTAACCTAATGATTGTGAACCCATTGACAATATATTGGTTAGCAATGGATTATAATTATAGATTTGCTATGAATAAAAGTTAGTCCTGTGAAATTAATCTAGTTTTTTTTTAAATTTATTTTTTTTATTTTTGGCTGTGTTGGGTCTTCGTTGCTGCACTTGGGCTTTCTCTAGTTGTGGCGAGCAGGGGCTACTCTTCGTTGTGGTGCGCAGGCTTCTCATTGCAGTGGCTTCTCTTGTTGCGGAGCGCGGGCTCTAGGTGCGTGGGTTTCAGTAATTGCAGAATGTGGGCTCAGTAGTTGTGGCACACGGGCCCTAGAGTGTGCGGGCTTCAGTAGTTGTGACTTGTGGGCTCCAGAGCACAGGCTCAGTGGTCGTGGAGCACGAGCTTTGTTGCTCTGCCGCATGTGGGATCTTCCCGGACCAGGAATCGAACTTGTGTCCCCTGCATTGGCAGGTGGATTCTTCACTGCACCACCAGGGAAGTCCTAGTTCTTTTTATAATAGTGTATTAGATCATAAATTTGGGGACATAATGTAAACATTGTGTATCTACTTCTGTCAGATGTTTGGCAAAGTTTTTCAAGAAATTATTTGTCTTGGAGGTAAAATGTGAAGTAGATATCAGCTGGGCTAGATAATTAACACCTGTTACAATAGCCATATCCAAAGTGTACCAGTAGATATATAAATGTTGGTCTCTTGGGGTGTCTCCAGTGCTGTGGCTCAGGACTCAAACTTGACCCCATGCTCATTAAATACTTTAAAGGCCAAAATACCTAGTTTATCATCCTTTACCACCAAGTAAAGCAAAAGAGTATGGTTATAGAAGCAGAATTTTTAAAAGTTCTATTCAGTCTGGAACCTGTTACAAAAATAAAATAGTGGGACTGTGTATGGACAACTAGAAACTCCTATCCTAGTCTGTTTGCACAGCAACTGAAGATAACTATGAGTGAGAACCTTGGCCTGATTAAGATTCATGAAAAAACAAGTTCAGTAAGCCATCAGTATATCATGGCTGAAAAAAAAAAGGAAAGAAAGAGTTCCCTTTGAATTCTGTCCTCCTATCAGAGCATATCTGGAGTGACTTTTTGTTCTGTGCACTGTATTTTAAAAGAGACTGTGACCGATGTATTGTGTCCAGAAGAAGATATATAGGATGATGAAGGTAGGAAAACCAGTCTTACAAAGAAGAATTGAATAAACAGAAATTTTGTTCCTTGGAAAAATAGAAGGTAAAGAAATAAATATCAAAAGCTGTTCAAGTGACACAGGGATTGGGTATAGGACACCTAACCAGGAACTCGTGAACAAATGCTATTTTAGAATAACTGTATGACAAAGAACACTTGCTAATATGGATTGGGTTTTTTTTTACATCTTTATTGGAGTATAATTGCTTTACAATGGTGTGCTAGTTTCTGCTTTATAACAAAGTGAATCAGTTATACATATACATATGTTCCCATATCTCTTCCCTCTTGCGTCTCCCTCCCTCCCACCCTCCCTATCCCACCCCTCCAGGTGGTCACAAAGCACCGAGCATTGTGCTTAAGGCTTTAGGTGGGGTGTCTCATTTGAAAGGGGTTGAAAATAAAACACTCAGCAGTCACTAGTTTCTTTCTTTCTTCCTCCCTTCCTTCCTCCCTCCCTCTCTCTCTCTCTCTCCCTTCCTTCCCTCCCTTCCTCCTTCCTTCCTTCCTTCCTTCCTTCCTTTCTTTCTTTTCTTTCTTTCTTTCTTTCTTTCTTTCTTTCTTTCTTTCTTTCTTTCTTTCTTTCTTTCTTTCTTTCTTTCTTTCTTTCTTTCTTTTTCTTTCCTTCTTTCTTTTTCAGCAGTCACTAGTTTCAATTCAGAAATCCCACTGGGCAAATGTTGCCAGATCCTTCCACCTTCAGGTAATGTATGTTCCTTCATTAAGATTCAGTTCTGCTCCTTGCAGGAGATCCCCAGTTCATTTTACTCCAGGGTTCTGCTGATGTTTGCAAGCCCCACTCAGGTTGGCTTGCTCTCTGCGGTTTGGCTGGTTTTGGATGGCCTGGTTGGAATGGCATGGCTTAGTTTCCCATAGTTTCCCATCCTCCTAGTCCAGGCTTGTTTACAAGGCAGTGGCAATGCCTGTTGAGGCCTGGACCACAAATGCTATGCTGTCACTCCTGCTGCCTTCTATGGGCCAAAGCCAGTCACAGGGCCAGTGCAGATTCAAGCAAAGTGACATTGTGATTCATATAATAACAGGGAAGTATGGAGAACTGGTATAATTTTTAGAATCTATCAATACATGCAAAAGAAGTATAAGAAAATTATTATAGCTAAGAAAAACATAAATTTTGATTGTCATAAGTTTAAAATAATTATCTGGAGCTCTAACATTCCAGTTTTGGTTTCAGTATTGATTTGGAAAGATGAAAGTAAGTAAAAACTGTTTAATCTGTACTTTTAGCATTTCTCATGTGAAACACTTTTCAGAAGTCACTGGTTCCTAAGGACATGAACATTAGTAAAAAGGAAGAAATAATTTTGAGATATGTAATAAAGTGTACTGAAAGGAGGTTTTCATGGAAAAATATAAGTACTTATATTTTGTACAAATCCTATGGTATATTTAATGTGGGTAAACATAAGATTCTCTCTCTGATTTATTTAAAATCCAATTTAAAAATAAATCTTATATGCTTAAAAAAAATCAGTTGTACCAAACAGTAAATTATGTGTCACATTAGTTGTACATAAAAAGAATTCTGTAGAAATTCAAAGGGAGAGTGTTTAATTAGTCTGTCTGTGTAATTAAGAGAATTTTCTTGTCAGATAAATAGCATAATCCAAGGCTTGGAGAACAAATGCATAGGTCATGGCCAGAGGCCACTGAGAAATCTAATTGGAGTGTGGGAAATTAAAGAAATGGAAAAAGGTTGTCTGAAATTTAGATTAATCAAGTTTGAGAAGTTTTAAATGAAAGTTAGAATTGTTAGGCATTTAAATTACCAAAATGTGAAACACTAATAAAGTTATTCAGGAGAATTAAATAACAACAACAAAAAAAGGTATTTTAAGAATATTTTAGTAGGGTTATTTTTTTAAAATAATTTATTTAAACTAAAAAAAGCAAAAAGCAAGAACAGTTGACCCATTTCTCATCCTCTATCCCCAACTTTGGAAAACACCAATCTCTTCTATGTATATATGAGCTTGGTTTGTTTGTTTGTTTATTTGTTTGTTTGTTTTAGATTCTACATATAGGAGAGATAATACAGTATTTGTCTTTCTCCATCAGACTTATTTCACTTGGCATAATGCCTTTGAGGTCCATTCATGTTTTCACAAATGACATGATTTTACGTTTATGGCTGAATAACATTTTATTGTATATTTTTACCACATCTTTATCCATTCATCCATCTATGGATGCACAAATTGTTTCCATATTTTGGCTACTGTAAATAGAGGTGAAATGAACTTAGAGGTACATATGTCTTTTCGAATTAATGTTTTTGTTTTCTTTGGATAATTACTCAGAAGTTAAACTGCTAGATCATATGTCAGTTCTAATTTTAATATTTGAGGAAACTCCATACTGTTTTCTATAATGGTTATACCAATTTATATTCCCAGTAACAGTGCACAAGGTTCCCTTTTGTCCAAATTCTAACATTTGTTATTTCTTATCTTTTTCATAATAGCCTCCTAACAGGTGTGAGGTGATAGCTCTCTGTGGTTTTGATTTGCATTTCCCTGAAGATTAATGATGTAGAGCATGTTTTTATGTACATGTTGATCATATATATATCTTCTTTGGAAAATATCTATTCAGACAATCTGCCTGTTTTTTAAATTGAATTCTTTGTATTTTTGCTATTGAGTTGTATGAGTTCATTATATATTTCGGATATTAGTCCCTTATCAGATAGATAATTTGCAAATATTTTCTCCCATTCAGTAGGTTGCCTTTTCATTTTCTTGATAGTTTCCTTTGCTGCACAGAGACTTTTCTCACTTAATGTAGTCTCAGTTGTTTATTTTTGTATTTGTTGCTTTTCCTTTTGGTATCAGATTCAAAAAGTCCTATGACCAAGATCTATGTCAAGGACCTTACTGCCTATTTTTTTCTTATAAGGAACCTGAAAGTTTCATGTCTTATGTTCAAGCCTTTAATCCATTTGGAGTTAATTTTTGTATATGGTATAAGAAAGTGGTCCAGTTTAACCTTTTGCATGTGGCTGTCCAGTTTTCCAAACGTCATTTATTGAACATTATTTATTGACTGTCCTTTCTCCTTTGTAGATTCTTGGTTCCTTTGTCATAAATTAATGGACCATGTATATGAGTTTATTTCTGGGCTTTCTATTCTATTCCATTTATCTATGAGTCTGTTTTTATGCTAATACCATATTGTTTTAATTACTAAAACTTTATAATATAATTAGAACTCAAGGAGCATGATACCTCCAGCTATTTTTGTCTTTCTCAATATTACTTTGACTATTTGGAGTCTTTTATAGTCCCATACAAATTTTAGGAATGTTTCTTCTATTTCTGTGAAAAATGCCATTGGTACTTTCATAGGCATTGCATTGAATCTGTATATTACTTTGGGTAGTATGGACATTTTAACAGTATCAATTTTACAATCCATGAGCAAGGACTACCTTTCCAAATATGTTTGTCTTCAATTTCTTTCATCAAAGTGCTATAGTCTGGAGGGTCCAGGTCTTTTACCTTTGTGGTTAAATTTATTCTGAGGTATTTTATTCTTTTTGATGCAATTGTAAATGGGATTATTTTCTTAATTTCTCTTTCAGAAAGTTACTTATTAGTGTATAGAAATGCAATAGATTTCTGTATATTTCTTTTATATCATGCAACTTTACTGAATTCATTTATTAGCTGCAATACTTTTTCAGTGAAGCCTTTATGGTTTTCTATAGATAGTGTCATGACATCTGCAAATAGTGAAAGTTTTATTTCTTCCTTCTCAATTTGGTTGCCTTTTATCTCTTTTTCTTATCTGATTGTCGTGGTAGGACTTCCAATACTATATTGAATAAAAATAGTGATAGCAGGCACCTTGTGTTTTTCTGATCTTAGAGGAAAAGCTCTTAGCTTTTCACAGTTAAGTATGACTGTTAGCTATAGGCTTGTCATATATGGCCTTTATTATGTTGAAGTATATTCCTGTATACCTGCTTTATTGAGAGTTTTTATCATAAATAGATGTTGAATTTTGTCAAATGATTTTTCTGCATATATTGAATTGATCATATGATTTTTATTTTCTGTCTTGTTAATATGGTTTATCATATTGACTGATTTATGGATGTTGAACCATTCTTGCATTCCTAGAATAAATCCCACTTGATCATGGTATATAAGTCTTTTAATGTATTGTTGAATTCGGTTTACTAATATTTTGTTGAGGATTTTTGCATCTGTGTTCCTCAGGGATATTGGTCTGTAATTTTCTTTTCTGTGGCATCCTTGTCTGGTTTTGGTACCAGAGTGATACTGGCTGTGTAAAATGAGTTTGGAAGAGTTCCTTCCTTTTCTATTTTTTGGAAGAGTTTGAGAAGGATTAGCATTAAGTCTTCTTTGAAGTTTTGGTAGAATTCACCAGTGAAGCTGTCTGGTCCTGGACTTTTGTTTGTTGGAGGTTTTTGATTACTCGTTTAATGTCCTTACTAATAATTGGTCTGTTCAAATTTTCTATTTCTTCTTAAGTCAGTCTTGGTAGGTTGTATCTATTTGTTATATATTTCTAAGAATTTATTTCTTCTCGGTTGTCCAATTTGTTGGCATATCATTGCTCATAGAAGTGTTATAGTCCTTTTTATTTCTGTGGTATCAGTTGTAATATCTTCTCTTTCATTTCTGAATTTATTTCAGTCCTCTCTCTTTTTTTCTTAGTTGAGTCTATCTAAAGGTATGTTAATTTTGTTTATCTTTTCAAAGAACCAGCTCTTAGTTTCCTTGATTTTTTTTCCTATTGTCTTTTTAGTCTCTACTTCATTTTTTTGGTATCACTTTTTTGTTATTTCCTTCCTTCTAGTAACTTTGGGTTTCATTCTTCTTTTTCTAATTCTTTGAGTTGTAAAGTTAGGTTGTTTATTTGAGACTTTTCTTGTTCCCTGAGATAGCCATTTATCACTATAAATTTCTTCTTACAATTGTTTTTGCAGCATGCCATAAATTTTTATTGTTAAATGCCCATTTGCATTTGTCCCAAGGTATTTTTTCATTTCTCATTTGACTTCTTCTTTGACCCATTGGTTGTTCAGTAGTCTGTATTCAATTTCCACATATTTGTGAACTTTTCAGTTTTCTTTGAGTAATTAATATCTAGTTTCATACAATTTTGTTTTGAAAAAAATGCTTGATATGATTTCAATCCTCTTAAATTTAAGATTTGTTTTGTGGCCAAATGTATATTCTATCTTGGAAAATGTCCCATGTGCTCTTGAGAAGAATGTATATTCTGTTGCTTTTGGATGGAGTGTTCTATAAATATCTGCTAAGTCTGTCTGGTCTAATGTGTCATTTAATGCCAATGTTTCTGTATAGATTTTCTGTCTGGATGTAAATGGGGTATTAAAATCCTATTGACATAACCCATTAATGTAAGTGAGGTATCAAAATTCCCTACTATTATTGTATTGGTGTCTATTTCTCCCATTAGGCCTGTTAATATTTGCTTTGTATATTTAGGTACTCCTATGTTTAGTGTATAAATATTTACAAATGTTATATCTTCTTATTGAATTGACTCCTTTATCATTATGTAACACTTCTTTTTCTCTTATTACAGTCTCTGTTTTAAAATCTACTTTGTCTTATATTAGTATAGCTACTCCAGCTTTCTTTTAGCTTCCATTTTCATGGATTTTAAAAGTTCAATTCCTTCACTTTCAGTCTGTGTGTCCTTACC